>NW_027223730.1:0-135850 GCF_029378745.1 Bos indicus | reverse complement strand
ATTTTTCAATGTTTTTAGTCCTTGTGTCATTCTGACTCAGGCCCCCACTCTGAGATCTGGAAAGGAGGTGGCTTCCCCCTCCCTGACACAGAACTAGTATTTTTTTTGTCCTTGTCATTGTTCTAGTCCCATTTGGCTCCCAGGGCTCTACACTTGACCCTCACCCACAGGATCAGGAGAGCCCAGTTCTAGAAGAGTTTCATACAGGGAGAGGCTCCAGGAGACACACCCAATGCCCGGGCCTAAATAGCATTTCCTTGGAGTTTCACAGCCCTGGGAGGAGATACTGGTTTGTGTCATTTTACAGTTGAATATGTTGAGCCTCAGATCATTGTGTGATTTGCCCTGGGTCACTCTGCAGGTCAGTGTAAGGTGGGATTTGAATCCAGACTCTATGTCTTGGAGCCTGTGACTGTACAGGTGTTTCTGCTCATCGGTAAATTTTATTTCATGGTTGTTGTTGTTGTTGTTGTTGTTTGATGCATTTGTATATGGTACTGTTCTGTTCTCTCTCTGATGGCTCATTTTCCTGCTACATTGCTGAGTTTATTAGTTTTAATACTTGTTACTTGGTGGAGTTTTTATGGTTTCATATAAATCCTGTCATAATCGAATAATGGCAGTGTAACTTCATTTGTTCCAATGGGGATGCTTTTATTTCCTTTTCTTGCCTAGTTATTCTGGGTAGGACACTTCCACTACTATGTTGAACAAGATTGGGGAGAGTGGGCATCCTTGTACTATTCCTGATCTTTTAGGAAAATCTTTCACCTCTTTACCACTGACTTGGATGTTAGCTGTGGGCTTGTCTTATATACCCTTTAGGATGTTCCATGTTTAACCACTGTATTGAGAGATTGTACCAAAATTGATGTTACACTTTGTTGAAAGCTTTTTCTGCAATTATTGAGATGATCACATGATTTCATTCTTAATTTTGCTCATATTGTGTATCACAGTGATTGATGTGCAAATAATAAATCATGCTTGCAGGCACAGAATAAATTCCATTTGATCATAGTGTATGATTCTTTTTAATGTGTCTTCAATTTGGTTTGCTAATATTCTTTTGAGGATTTTTACATCCGTGTACACCAGGGTTAGGGTTCTCTGGTGGTTCATATGGTAAAGAATCTGCCTGCAATGCGGGAGACCAGGGTTTGACCCCTGGGTCAGGAAGAGCCCCTTGAGAAAGGAATGGCTACACACTCCAATATTCTTGCCTGGAAAATTCTGTGGACAGAGGACCTGGTGGGCTACAGTCCATGGGTCACGAATAACTGGACATGACTGAGTGACTCACACTTACAAGAGTGCTTCTTGACATTCTTAATATCTAAATTTAAGATTTTATCTCAGTCAAAAATTACAGCCTAAGGCAAAAATGTCAAAAGTCCAAGAGTCCTTAGAAGTAAATGAGAATATGGCATAACAGATGAAAGCAAGAAGGACTCGACATAATGTACTTTTCATAAGAATTTTAGATCTTCAGAGGAATTCTCACTGAACTGAATTAAAATGCAAGCTTTAGTTTAAAATGCAAACCTTTTTTGGTATTATGTTTCTATGTTGAGACTGAAATGTTATTATGTATGTGTGAGATATTAAGCAATACTGTGTAGCTATTAAAATCATATTTTAAAATCATATTTTCAAAACCTTTAATGACATTTATAAGCACTTATAGTGGAAAAATAGCTAGGAATAGAAGATGATCCCATATAGCTTTAGATGACAGTACAAATGTGTTGAATGATAGTTTTTAGATTGTATTTATTAATTTTTAATTGAAGGATAACTGCTTTACATTGTTTGGTTTGTTTTCCTCATACAACAACATGAATAGGCCATAAGTATATTATCCACTCTTTGGTGAGCCTGCCTCCCACTTCCCGCCATCCCACCCTCTAGGTCATCACAGAGGACAGTGCTGGGCTCCCCATGTTATATAGCAACTTCCCACTAGCTAGCTATTTTACATATGGTAGTAGGTGATGTTTCAGTGCTACTCTCTCAATTCATCCCACCCTCTCCTTCTCCAGCTGAGTTCACAAGTCCTTCCTCTACATCTGTGTATCTGTTTCTGCCCTTCAAATATTCACCAGTACCATTTTACAAGATTCCATGTGTATGCGTTCATTTACTATATTTATTTTTCTCTTTCTGACTTACTTCACTCTGTATCACAGTTTCTAGGTTCATCTACCTCAGTTAAACTGACTCGTATTGTTCCTTTTCGTGGTTGAGTAATATTCCATTGTGTATATGTTCCACGACTTCTTTATACATTGTTCTCTTGATAGACATTAGGTTGCTTCCATGCCCTGGCTATTTTAAATAGTGCTGCAGTGGACATTGGGGTATATGTGTCTTTTTAGAGGTATGGTTTTCTCCGGGTATATGGCCAGTAGGGGATTGTTGCATCATATGGTAGCTTTATTCCTACTTTTTAAAGAAACCTACATTCCTTCTCCATAGTGGCTGTATCCATTTACATGTCTACCAACAGTGCAAGAGGGTTCCCTTTCTTCCATGTCCTGTCCAGCATTTATTATTTGTAGAATTGTTGATGATGGCCATTCTGACTGGTGTGAGGTGATACCTCACGTAGTTTTGATTAGCGTTTCATTAATAATGAGTGATGTGGAGCATCTTTGCATGTGTTTGGTGGCCTTCTTAATGTCGTCTTTGGATAAATTTGTTCATGTCTTCTGGTCACTTTTCAGTTGGTTGCTTTTTATCTGATATTAGGCTCGATGATCTACTTGTGTACTTTGTAGATAATCCTTTGTCAATTGCTTCATTTACAATTGCTTTCTCCTATTCTGAGGGTTGTCTTTTCATCTTGTTTATAGTTTTCTTTGCTGCTTATATACTTTGAAGTTTCTCTAGATGCCATTTATTTTTATTTTTATTTCAGTCATTCTCGGAGGTCTTGCTGTGATAAATGGCAAAGAGTGTTCTGCCTGTGTTTTCCTCTAAGAATTTTATAGTTTCTGGCCTTACTTTTGGTCTTTAATCCATTGTGAATTATTTTTGTGTATAGTATGAAGAAGTGTTCTAATTTCATTCGTTTACATGTAGTTGTCCAGTTTCCCAGCACCACTTACTGAAGAGGCTCTCTTTTCTGTCCTTTCTCCATTGTAGCTTCTTGCCTCCCTTGTCAAAGAAAAGATGCCTATAGGAGTGTGGGTTCATCTCTCAGCTTTGTGTCTTGTTCCTTTGCTCTCTGTTTCTGCTTTTGTGTCTGTACCATAGTGTCTTGGTAGTATAGTCTGAAGTCAGAAGGTTGATTCGTCCAGTTCCACCTTTCTTTCCAAGATTGCTTTGGCCCTTCTGGGTCTTTTTTCCCCCCATATAAATTGTAAAATTATTAGTCCTAGTTCTTTAAAAAAATGTCATTGGTTGTTTGATAGGGAGGAATTGAATCTTCAGATTGCTTTGGGTAGTATAGACATTTTCACAACATTGATTTCTTTCAAGTCAAGAACAAGGCATATCTTTCTATCTGTTTATTTCAACTTGGCTATCTTTCATCATACAGCCTGTCTTTCTGCATACATGTGTTTTGTCTGTTTAGATAACTTTATTCCTAGCTATTGGAGAAGAAAAATGGAAACCCACTCCAGTACTCTTGCCTGGAAAATCCCATGTACAAGGAGCCTGATAGGCTACAGTCCATGAGGTCCCAAAGAGTCGGACACGACTGAGCGACTTCACTTTCACATTTCACTTTCATGCATTGGAGAAGGAAATAGCAACCCACTCCAGTGTTCTTGCCTGGAGAATCCCGGGGATGGGGGAGCCTGGTGGGCTCCCATCTATGGGGTCGCACAGAGTCGGACGTGACTGACGTGACTTAGCAGCAGCAGCATTCCTAGCTATGCTATTCTTCTTGTTGCAGTGGGGAATGGCACTTTTTTCTTAGTTTCTCTTTCTGATTTTTCTTGTTGTGCTGTAAGTCTGCAAAGGATTTCTGTGTATTAATTTTGTATCCTGGGCTTTACTAAATTCATTGATTAGCTCTAGTAATTTTCTGGTTCTATCTATAGGGTCTTCTATGAATAGAAACAGGTCATCTGCAATCAATGACAGATGGACTTCTTCTTTTCCAATATGTGTTCTTTCTCGTTTTCTTCTCTGATTGCTATGTCTATGACTTTAAAAAAAAAACTATATTGATTAATAGGAATAGAGTGGGCCCCATGATCTTGATGCTGATCTTAGAGGAAATGCTTACATTTTGACACCATTGAAAATAATGTTTGCTGAGAGATTTTCCTATATGACCTTTCTTATGTTAAGGTAGGTATCTTCCATGCCCATTTATGGAGTGCTTTTTAAACTGGTATTTAGTTTTGTCAAAACCTTTCTCTGCATTGATCAAGATTATCATATGCTTTTTATCTTTCAGTTTGTTAATATAGTGTATCACATTGATTGATTTGCAGATAGCGAAGAATCTTTGAATCCCTGGGATAAACCCCACTTCAACTTGGTGTATGATCCTTTTCATGTGTTTTTGTTTGGTTTTTGCTACAATTTTCCCCAGGATTTTTGCATTGATGTTCATCAGTGATGTTAGCCTGTAATTTTCTTTTCTGTGTGGCATTTCTGTTTCCTTTTGGTTCATGGTGATGGTGGCCTCGCAGAATGAGTTGGGAATGCTCCTCCCTCCACATTTTTCTGGAACAGTTTGACCAGCATAGGTATTATCACATCTCTACCATTTGAAAGCATTCATCTGTGAAGTCCCGGGCATTTCTTTGTTGGAGACTTTTGATCCCAGTTAGTAGTGCTTGTGATTGATCTGTTCATAGTTAGAGCTTGTGACTGGTGTTGGTGCTTGACTTATTCATATTTTCTATTTCTTCCTGGTTCAGCCTTAGAAGATTGTACTTTTCTAAGAATTTGTCCTTTTGTTCCAGGTTATCCATTTTATTGTCATGCAGTTGTTTCTAGTTGTCTCTTATGATCCTTTCTCTTTCTGTGTTGTCTGTTGAAACGTCTCCTTTTTCATTTCAAGTTCATTTGAGTGGGCTGCCTTCTATGGGGTCACATAGAGTTGGACACGAATGAAGCGACTTAGCAGCAGCAGCAGCATATAAGGCTCAGCAACCCCGAGCTTTCCCAGATGTGGGATTTTTAGTGCTAAAACCAGGACAGCTCTGGGCAAACCAGGATCCTGGTCACCCTAGTTCTGTGTATCATCTTCCTCAATCCTGAATGCTCCCCCTTGTCGGTCCCATCCCGTGTTTACTCTCCAATACTCCTCATCCTCCGTTTCTGCTTGCACATCACTTCTGCTGCCCCCAGGGAGTGGTTTATTCATCCTATCTAGGCGCTCTGGGGCTTCCCAGGAGGCACTGAACAGAAAGTGAAAGTGTTAGTCGCTCAGTCATGTCCTGACTCTTTTGCAACCCCATGGACTGCAGCCCGCCAGGCTCCTCTGTCCATGGAAATCCCAGGCGAGAATACTGGTACCTATGCCCTCCTCCAGGAGATGTTCCTGACCTGGGGATAGAACCCAGGTCTCCCGCATTGCAGGTGAAATCTTTACCATCTGAGTCACCAGGGGTGCTAGTGGAAAAGACCCCGCTGCCAGTTCAGGAGACCCAAGAGACATGGGTTCGATCCCTGGGTCTGGAGAAGGAAATGGCAACCGACTCCAGTATTCTTGCCTGGAGAATCCCATTGATAGAGGAGCCTGGCGGGCTACAGTCCAAGGGGTCTCAAAGAGCTGAACATGACCAAGTGACTTAGCACAAATGCTCAGGCTCTCCTGGCAGTGACCACTGTGTTCTAACAGCTTCTCTGTCTCTCTTCAAGTTATAAACTCATTAAAGACTGAGGCAGTTTTTTTTTTCCCTTCTACCTATAATCTCAGAGCCTAGCAGAGATTCTGGTGCACAGTAGGTGTGCAATGAAGTTTTATTGATTTAATGACTATCAGTATCAACATATCAAGTGTCATCTATTTCATATGACTACATGGGATGTTATGGACTGAATGTTTGGGTCCCCTCCAAAACTCATATGTTGAAGTCTTAACCCCCAGAGCGGCTGTATTTGGACGTGGATCCTTTAGGGAAATGCATGAGTGTGTGCTAAGTCGCTCAGTCGTCTCCAACTCTCTGCGACCACATGGACTGTAGCCTGCCAGGCTCCTCTGTCCATGGGATTTTCCAGACAAGGATACTGGAGTGGGTTGCCATTTCCTCCTCCAGGGGATCTTCCTGAGTCAGGGATCAAGCCTGTGTCCCAATGCAGGGGGCCTGGGTTTGATCCCTGGTCAGCAAACTAGACTGTACATGCCACAACTAAGCCCTGGTGTGATTAAATAAATTTTTTTAAAAATTGAAGTAACCCTAAATTCAACACTATACTTTAAAAACAGCATGTGCAGATTGAGCCTATTCCTGTTACAGTCACTCTATCTATGTAGCTCTCTATTCATCCTTCTATCTGTATTTGTTATAACAGTGTTCACCAACTGTGGATATTTATAGTATTTCTGTGATCATAAAGTCAGGATGATTTGAACTTAGGTAAAAAAAAAAGAAGTGGAGAAGGAAATGGCAACCCACCCAGTGTTTTTACCTGGAGAATCTCAGGGACGGGGGAGCCTGGTGGGCTACCGTCTATGGGGTCGCCCAGAGTCGGACACAACTGAAGCGACTTAGCAGCAGCAGCAGCAAAAAAAAAAAAAAAAAAAGGGACACCAAGAGATCGCTCTTTCTCCCCCTCCCTCCATCCCCCTCACTTTTTCCCCCTGCAGAGTCACCTAGGAAAGACCGTGTGAGCACACACTGAAAAGGAGCTCCCAAAGGGAGCTCTCAGCAGACATCCACCCTGTCAACATTGGGTCTCAGGCTTCCAGCCTCCAGAGTGGTGAGAAAACAAATTTCTGTAGTCAAAGCCACCAGCCTATGGTATTTTGTTATGGCACACCCAGCGCGATAACACAGGGCTCATACCGAGTTCATATAACCATGCTGTGACGATTGATGGGTGTGGTCACACAGGTACCCTCCTGAGTCAGAGAGCTGCTTTCTATTCCAAAACCCTTCCAATAATACTTCCCATCCCATTTTAAGAACATAAGTGTTCAACATGTCAAGATTGACAAACCTATTTTTCTATCATTCTGCTTTACTTCTGCAAACAAGTATCTTAGAATAGTAACTTCTGGGACTGGAAATGGTTACATGAATACGTGGTTCAGTTTCAAATGTATGACTAATATTTTTTGCAGCTAAGTAGCATTTTCTGTTTTCCAATGATACTTTAAAGCCCATTTGTGTTACTGAGTATGCATAATTAATTCCTCCTTTGGAAATGTCTTTGTTTTCTCCACTGAGCTGGTGATTCTTCATCGTCCCACTCAAATCCTACCACTCCCCTCCCACCCCTGGCCACACTTGTCATCCTGTTCCCTGCCTCAAAGCCTGACATCTACAAGCTGCAGCCCCCAGGCCTCGCTGTTCTCAGCGCCTCTTTCTAGGCTCTTGACCAAAGGGAAGCACTATTAGAGTGTGAAGAGAGGAGTGTGAAGGGCGGGGAGAGAGAGGGGTGGGTCTTCTCCCTCCCTCCCTCCCTGCCAGAGCCTGGTCTCCACCATGGGTGCCTTCCTCTGTCATATAGCACCCATGCCGGGTGGCCCCTCTCCTATGACCACAGCTCTGGATGGGTTCTAGGAATAGCACACCCTTTCTCTTTTGTTTCTCCAGGCCCAAGGATGATGGAAGCTTCTGCTGTTAATAGTTCCCAGTGGCTTCTCCATTCATCTTGATTCTTTTTACCTTGCCCACAGTGTGAGTTAAGGGTTAAGTTGTAACCCCTGCCCCCAATTCCTATGTTGAAGTTCTAACCCCCAAGACCTATGTTGAAGTTCTAACCCCCTAAGTGACTGTCTTAGGAGAGTGTCTCCAAAAAGGTAATTAAAGTTAAACAAAGTCATACAGGTGGACCCTAATCCAATCTGACTTGTGTCCATATAATGAGGCCCAGGTGGCACTAGTGGTAAAGAACCCGCTTGCCAATGCAGGAGACATAAGAGATGTGGGTTCGATCCCTGGGTCTGGAAGATCACCTTGGAGGAGGGCATAGGAACCCACTCAAGTATTCTTGCCTGGAGAATCCCATGGACAGAGGAGCCTGGCGGGCTACAGTCCATGGGGTGCCAAAGAGTCGGACATGACTGAGCAACTTAGCATATACACAGTAAGAGAAGATTAGGACATCGACAAGCAGAGAAGGAAGACAGTCTGTGGGCAAGGCAGCCGTCTGCAAGCCAGAGAGAGAGGCCTCAAAAGAAACCAACCCTGCCCACATCTTAATCTTGGACTTCCCAGCCTCCAGAAAATAAATGTCTGTTGTTTTTAAGCCACTCATCAATTGTGGTGGTAGCTTAGTCACTCAGTCGTGTCCAACTCTTTGTGAACCTGTGGGCTGTAGCCCACCAGGCTCCTCTGTCCATGGGATTTCCCAGGCAAGAATACTGGAGTGGGTTTCCATTTCCTTCTCCAGGGCATCTTCCTAACCCAGGGATCAAACCCAAGTCTCCTGCATTGCATGCTGTTTCTTTACCTCTGAGACATCAGGGAAGCCCACTTATCAATGGTACTTTTGTTACAGCAGCCTAAACGGACTAAGGTTTTGCTACAGCAGCCCCAGCAAACTATGACACCATGGTCAATCGTCCCATCACTAAACCACTTGTGGAGCCCTGGGGATGTGCTGGTTATATCCTTCTCGGACCTGGTCTCACACAGCCAACCTCACCAAGGACACTTATCATATGTCCCTTTATCCACTCCACGGTATCTATCATCACATTCCTAAGTTTATAAATATGTCAACGTTTGTGTTGTGAATACCTGTTCCTGAAATACTGCAGGACTTACTTTCACAGTAAGGTTCCTAAGCTGTTTCTAAGCGAGGAGCCAAGTGACATCCAAGTCTCTGTGTGGAGCATCTTGTCGTTTTAGGAAAAATCTTTTCACATTTTTTACATCAGCTGCTGCTGGAAGGCCTGGGGTGATGACTGAAGTTCAGAGAGCTTTTGGAGATGCTGTGTGAGAGTTTTTGCTGCTGCTTCAGTGGCTGGGAGACCCAGTGGCTGGTGAGCTGGAACATGTAGGGAGGCCCTGGGTTCTGCATTTAAGGAGATCTAGGGAGGAAAAAAAGATACCGCTACAGTGAGTTGTTAGAACAGCAGAAAAAGCTATTTAATTCAACTTATTGAAGGAATATAAAGGGCTTCCCTAGTGGCTCAGTGGTAAAGGATCCACCTGCCAAGCAGGAGATGTGGGTTTAATTCCTGGGTTGGGAAAATCCCTGGGAGAAAGGAATGGCATTGCACTCCAGTATTCTTGCCCGGAGAAATCCATGGACAGAGAGGCTGGTTGGCCAAAGGCGGACAGAACCTAGTTACTGACCAACGACAAAGTAGTGTAAAACAATTTTATAAAATCATAGGACGGGATGGGATTTATTGAGATGTCCCAGTTTTACCACCTTCCGCCTCATTCACCCCTCAAGTATTGAGTTACTCCTAATAAATACATTTCTTTGTCTCCAAAGCACTTTCACAACCATATTTCATTTGAGCCTCAAGGAAATTGTGTGAGGTAGATAGGGAGGTATTAATGTCTCCATTTTACAAATAAATGAAACTGAAGAGCAGGTAGTTGAAATGCCAGCATTCAAGGAGCTAAAAAGTGTTAGACCTGGGCCCGGAGACTCGTGATCCTCAGACCAGGTGGGTATTGATAGAGTTCCCATCGTTTACCCTCCCTGCTAATCTGGGCATGTGCACTAAAGACTGATGTCACACGTGGACATTCCATCCAAAACTCACAGTGAGGAAGGACTTCTCAACATCTGGCCGTGAGCAGAAAATGCAGAGGAAGGGAGAGAGTGAGAGAAAGACCTAATACGAGCTGAGTTTACGGGGACCAGGAAGGGGCACATGCACTCTTATCTCAGCCCTGACTGGGCAGAGCAACACAGGAGAGCAAGCAGATGTACAGAGGCTGAGCCTCTCCAAACATTGTCCCCCTCCTGACTCCATATTCAGCTGGCAGGCCCCAGGAGTCAGGTCATCCATTACCTCCCTCTAATGCTCTGATGGATATGTTTGCAACACACAGGGTTTCCATTAATCTAGGGAAAGTCCTACTTTAGGCTTTCACTGAATCTGAAATTGCTTCAGCCATGACTGCTGTCTCCAGTGAACTGGGTCCCTCTCCTTCCACAGAGATGCCCCACACAGGCTGCTCTCACCTGCACCCTCCACCTGCCTCTCTCTCTTTATATATATCTTTAAATTGGAGGGTAATTGCCTTACAATGGTGTGGTGCTCTCTGCCATACATCAATATTAATCAGTCATAATGATATATATGTATATATCCCCTTACCCTCTTGAGCCTCCCTCGGCCCGCATTCCACCTCTTTAGGTCATCACAGACTCCAGGTTGGGCTCCCTGTGCTATATAGCAGCCTCCCACAAGTTATGAGCATACATGGGGCTTCCTTGGTGGTTCAAATGGTAAAGAATCTGCCTGCAATGAAGGAGACTCAGGTTTGATCCCTGGATTAGGAAGATCTCCTGGAGATGGGAATGGCAACCCACTCCAGTATTTTTGCCTGGGAAATCCCATGGACAGAGGAGCCTGGCGGGCTGCAGTCCATGGGCTCTCAAAGAGTCAGACACATCTGAGTGACTTTGAGAGTGAGTGAGTGTATATACATCAATGCTACCTTCTCAATTTGTCCTAGCCTCTCCTTCCCCCGCCGTGTCCACAAGTCCATTCCCTACATCTGCATCTCCATTTCTTCTCTGTAAATAGGTTCATCAGTACTGTTTTCCTAGATTCTGTATATATGTGTGGTGCATGCATGCTGAGTCACTTTGGTTGTGACTTTGGTCATATAGACCCCATAGACTGTAGCCTGCCATAATGCATATCATACATGCATTAATATACAATATTTGTTTTGCTCTTTCTGACTTTCTCACCTGCTCTCTTTACTCCTTCTCTACATCTATCCTTGGAGGCCCACCTTCTCCAAGAAGCTTGAGTGTTTCAACCCTCAGGGATTTTTGTCTCAGCTGCATTCCTGAAGCCATTATCATACAGACCCCCAAACTCAGCACTGAACATATGCTCTTCAGGACTAGTTCTCTGATGAGATGTCAGCCCCTGGAGAATCAAGCTGGAATCCCACATCCTACTGAATCTATGCTCCTGCTAGTAGATCCATGCATGCTAGCTGTGACTTTTCTGGGAAAGAGTAGGCAAAACTAGGGTTAAACACAGCCAGTCATTGGAATCCAAGAGGAAAGGGGGAAGGAGTGGGAATTAATTGTCTTCCCGTGTTGGAAGTTTTCACTGTTGTTTCAAGATCCGTGTACAGTAGCATATTCATGTTGCTCTAGGATTAGCACAAGGTACAAGAACAAACAGAAGCCTTCCTTTGTGCTATTTTAGGAACAAGGAAAATAAAATAATACCTTCCAAATGGAGGAACAGCCTAGCTTTCTGTGACACAAGAATGGGCTCATAACACCTCGGCTGTAACTGTTTCAAATGGAATCCTATTACAGTGTAGAGGATATTTATCAGTGTATTTGAGGAACCGTTTCTTCTAAGTCCCCCCAGGGGGAGATCCACAGGCTCAGGCAGGCTCCTCTCAAACTCTCCTATTCCACCCTGGCAGGTCCCAGGGACTCCCCCACCCCACCACCTCTCCTCTTGGTAATTGTCACCACCACCCCAAGCTATCAAGTTTCTCACCCCTTCCTGAGGGGCTCTGGAAACTGGTCTCTTTATGCCCACCTGTTGGACTGCACCTCACAGGCCTACAAAGCCTATATTTGCCCAGCTTCAAGACTGACGAAAGCCTGGATTGAGCAACAGAGGGCTTCCCCGGTGGCTCAGCGGTGAAGAATCCACTAGCAATGCAGGAGACACAGGAGATGGGGGTTCGATCCCTGCACCAGGAAGATCCCCTGGAGAAGGGAATGGCAAACCCACTCCAGTATTCTTGACCAGAGAATCCCATGAACAGAGGGACCTGCCGGGCTACAACCCATAAAGTTGCAAAGAGTCAGGCCTGACTGAAGTGCCTTAGCCTGCACACATGGATCAGGCAACAGAGACTTCAGTGGTTTGACAGATGGGGAGCTTCTGTGTCTGAAGCAAAGTCCTGGAGCGACCTCCCACCCTGTGCAGCATACACCTTCAGGACGTGGCAGCAGTCTTTGCTCCTGGTGGAGGGGGAGATTGCCAGTTACAGGGGAGTTGATGTCAGATGGGCTCATCGATTACCAGGGAAACCAACAGAAAGGCACACACCTCACCGTCCCTTTGATAAGAACAATCACTAGCTGGCGCCCAAGGCAAGTATGTAGGAAGGCCAGAGTAAGTGTAAATGAAGCAGGCACTGGTCGGGCAAGGGACAGACAGAGAGCAAGGGAACAGCCATCTTGAGTGGGCTAGTCAGCCACCACCATTCCTGGTTGTCCCTGAAAAAAAGCTTCCAGACCCTGATTTTAAGACTTTAATGCCCATGATGACAAGAGGAAAGACAAAAATGGGGAATTACATGCGTGTGTGTGTGTGTGTCCAGTGGCTAAGCTGTGTCTGACTCTTTGCAACCCCGTGGGTTGTAGCCTGCCAGGCTCCTCTGTCCATGGAACTTTCCAGACAAGAATACTGGAGTGGGTTGTCATTTCCTCCTCCAGGGGATCTTCCTGACCCAGGGATCAAACCTGTATCTCCTGCATTGGTAGGTGGATTTTTTACCACTTGAGCCACCTGGGAAGCCTGAGGAAATATACAGAGTACAAATCTAACAGTCTTGAATTTGGTCCAGAGCACCTGATGATCTGGTTGAAATAACTGGAAATTTCCTTTATGTCAACATTGGGTGTTGTAAGCAGATAGGGGAGGGGGTCCCTGGAGAAAGATAATCAAGCTTGACCTCATTTTGGTCCAAGAGATTTTGTGATCTAAACCTGGCCACAATGCTTGCCCTTAAACAGGTCTCAGTAATTAATGATCTTAAGGGGAGAAAGGACTGCAGGCACGAAGGGAAAGCAGTCAAGAAACAATGGGTCTAGGACTCCCTTGGTGGTCCAGTGGCTAAGACTCCGAGCTCCCAATGCAAAGGGGCTGGGGTTCCATCCCTGGTCAGGGAACTAGATCCTGCATGCCACAACTAAGAGTTTGCACGCCCCAACTAAAGATCCTGCATGCTGTATGATGTGGCCATTGAAAAAGATTGGTCCACATTAAAAAATATATACCTTAAAAATTTTTTTAATAGAGAAATAGAGGTGAGCAAGAAATAATCAACACAGCAACAGGCCTGTTTTTGTTCTTCATTTGTCTTTAGCTCTGGGGTAAAACCATCAGTTGTGGGGGGAAGGCTAAGCAGAAAATTCTAGCCAGGGTTTTGGAATTTAAGTCCAAGATTATATATATATATATATATATATATATATATATATATATATATATATATAATATACCATTCAGCCTCCCAAATAGGTGGTATAATGTCGGGTTGTGCCGCCAAATGTGCAAAGAACATAGAATTCCTATGGTTCTTTTTTAGTAGGGACTATGAATTTACATTTCAAAGCATCCATGTCTAAAAAAATTGGCTTCTAATGTAGTTTGCTGTAAAAAGCCAAACTATTTAGTACAAAGGGTTATACTCATGCACATACATATAGACTACATATGCACATGTGTATATTTTTTAAGAATTTTTTTGATGTGGACCATTTTTAAAGTTGTTTATTGAATTTGTTACAATATTGCTTCTGTTTTTCGTTTTGGTTTTTGAGCAGTGAGGCATGTGGGATCGTGGTCCCCCCATCAGGGGTTGAACCTGCAGCCCCTGCATTGGAAGGCACAGTCTTAACCACGGCACCACCAGGGAAGTCCCTTTTGTTTAACTCTTAAGTAAAAACAAGAAGCCATTTGGCCACAGTCTAAATATTCAGGGAAAGAAGTAAGTAGAATTACTCCTGTTGGAAATGCCACATTAATTTATTATGCATAGCATGATCAAACAAGAGGCCACAAGACAGAACAAGCAGACTATGCTCTTTCAGAGGTAAAAGAGAAATGCAAAGATGCTAAGTCGTGGTCCTTCCTGAGAATTAATTTTGCCCCCAGGATTCTTAGCAATTAGGTCTTTTCATCTTGGAGGTATCAGAGGCAAAGGAGGGCGCACAGCACCAAATCCATGGCACAGAGTTCAACACACAGTATTCTACCTGGGGACGTGGAATCAAAAACCCAGCACTGAGAAGGAGTCATACACAGACATAAGATTTATGGAGGCCATGCAGGGAAAGAAAATATATGGGTTACATATCATACCACTCTGGATGCAACCATTTTTCACACAGCAGAAACTGAGAGAGAAGATAAAGGAGAAAGACAAAGAAAAGTGGGGAGGGGCTTTCCCTGGTGGTCCAGTGGTTAAAAATCTGCCTTCCAATGCAGGCGATGAGGGTTTGATCCCTGGTGGGGGAACTAAGATGCCACAAGCCACAGGGCAATTAAGTTTGCAAGTCACAACTACTGAGCCCGGGAGCCACATGTAGAGAGAAGCCCACACCCCACAATGTAAGATCCCACATGCTGCAATTGAGACCCACCAAGGCGATGGAAAGCTGGAATCAAGATTGTCAGGAGAAATATCAATAACCTCAGATATGCAGATGACACCACCCTTATGGCAGAAAGTGAAGAGGAACTCAAAAGCCTCTTGATGAAAGAGAAAGAGGAGAGTGAAAAAGTTGGCTTAAAGCTCAACATTCAGAAAACTAAGATCATCGCATCTGGTCCCATCACTTCATGGGAAATAGATGGGGAAACAATGGAAACAGTGTCAGACTTTATTTTTGGGGGCTCCAGAATCATTGCAGATGGTGACTGCAGCCATGAAATTAAAAGAGGCTTACTCCTTGGAAGAAAAGTTATGACCAACCTAGATAGCATATTGAAAAGCAGAGACATTACTTTGCCAACAAAGGTCTGTCTAGTCAAGGCTATGGTTTTTCCAGTGGTCATGTACGGATGTGAGAGTTGGACTGTGAAGAAGGCTGAGCACCGAAGAATTGATGCTTTTGAACTGTGGTGTTGGAGAAGACTCTTGAGAGTCCCTTGGACTGCAAGGAGATCCAACCAGTCCATTCTGAAGGAGATCAGCCCTGGGATTTCTTTGGAAGGAATGATGCTAAAGCTGAAACTCCAGTACTTTGGCCACCTCATGTGAAGAGTTGACTCATTGGGAGAAACTCTGATGCTGGGAGGGATTAGGGGCAGGAGGAAAAGGGGACAACAGAATGAGATGGCTGGATGGCATCACTGACTCGATGGATGTGAGTTTGAGTGAACTCCAGGAGTTGGTGATGGACAGGGAGGTCTGGCGTGCTCTGATTCATGGGGCCGCAAAGAGTCGGACACAACTGAGCGACTGAACTGAAGTGAACTGAACTGAACTGAAAGGCGATGGCACCCCACTCCAGTACTCTTGCCTGGAAAATCCCATGGGTAGAGGAGCCTGGTGGGCTGCAGTCCATGGGGTCGCAAAGAGTCAGACACGTCTGAGCGACTTCACTTTCAATTTTCACTTTCGTGCATTGGAGAAGGCAATGGCAACCCACTCCAGTGTTCTTGCCTGGAGAATCCCAGGGACGAGGAGACCTGGTGGGCTGCCATCTATGGGGTCGCACAGAGTCGGACATGACTGAAGCGACTTAGCAGCAGCAGCAGCAGCATAGCCATAAAAGAATTTAAAATATTAAAAAAAAAAAAAAAGAAAAGTGGGGCAAGTAAAGGTAAAATCAAGAAAGAGAAGGATGGAGCCTCCTCCTGGCCACCTGGCTGACCCCTCGTCAGCAACTCAGCAGCCACTCAACATCAGCACTCTCTCAGTATCCCTGCTGTCTCCATGGTGATTTAATGTGATTCTGATGGTTGTGACTAGTTCGTGAACGCTTCCTGGAGCTGGGCACTGTTGGTGCTAACTCCATTTTCCAGATGAGAAAACAGTGCTTCCGAGATTGTTAACAACTTGTCCCAAATCACCGAGTTGCTAAAATTGTGGGATCAGGCCATTGAACCTAGGCTGTTTCAGGCCCAAACGTGTGCTCTTGGTGAGCAAAGTAAAAAATAAGATGGTGTTTAATGGAGGAGAACATGAACATGTATTGAGTACTTAATATATACGTGGCATGTGATCCTCACAACAGTCCTGCAAGGGAGGTATCATTCCCATTTCATAGATGAAGAAATTGAGGCTCAGTGCTCACTTTGGCAGCACATATACTTAAATTGGAATGATACAAAGAAGATTAGCATGGCCCCTGCTCAAGGATGACATGCAAATTGGTGAAGCATTTCATGTTTTTATGGCAGAAACCATCACAACATTGTAAAGCGATTTTCCTCCAATTAAAAAATAAAGTTAAAAAAGTATGAATAAAACAGGGAAATGTCTTTAAAAGTTGAGGCTCAGAGAGGTTACATAACTTATCTAAAGTTGCACTGCAAAGCCCCGGTCTGGGGCACTTCACCTCCTCTGTGTCTATGCTGAGAGTTTTGTACTTTCTCTCTGAAATAAATCCTGTTTGCTTGCTACCATGAAAAAGAAAAAGGCCAGGTCTCTCAGACTGCAAAGCCCATATTCTATTTGTTAAAAATATATATTGTTGTTTTGCTCCTAAATTTTCTTTATTTATCATTATTTATTTGGCTTCTTCAGGTCTTCACTGTGGCATGTGGAATCTAGTTTCCTGACCAGGGATCAAACCCAGGCTCCCTACATTGGGACTAGTGTCTTAGCCACTGGAACACCAGGGAAGTCCCCCATATTCTTTCTTATTCTTTCTTCCAGATAGAATTCGCAGGAATTTCACAGATTGAACTAAGTAATTAAAAATCTCTCCTTTAGATATTTTTAGTTCTGCATATCCAAACCAAACACCTAGTGTATTTGTCAGAATTTGAAAGAAGTCTATTAAAGACTGCTTGCAAGAAAACCACTGTATAAACTATGTTTTATAAGTTCTTCTGTTTTAATTATTTAGGTTTTCTAAAGTTTGAAGGGAAAAAAAAAGGAGACAGAAACCAGTTTTTAATGATTTGGAATTAGGATTCATGAATACACCAGATTCTTTCTTGGTACTGGGGGAAAGCAGAGAATAAATGTGGTGGGAAACTATGAGGGTCCAGAGATTCAGACTTGAGCCTGGAATAGACATTAAAGAGGTATTTCAAGGACTTCCCATGTGGTCCAGTGGCTAAGACTCTGTGCTCCCAATGCAGTGGTGTGGGCTCGATCCCTGGTCAGGGAACTAGATCCCACATGCCACAAGGAAGATTGATCTTATGTGCTGCAACTAAGACCCGGTGCAGTGAAATAAATACTCAATAAATTAAATATTTAAAAGAAACCTCAATTATTAAAAAAAAAAAAGATGCAATTCTAATTTATTTTAGAAATAGCTTGTGTGTCTGCTAGTCAACAGTAGAGCTAAGGCCAGAACCTGGGGTTTCCCAATTCTTAAACCATTGTTTTTTCTTAGACATGAACCATGAATTGCTTTAGAGAATAATCCTTTCTCTTCCTCTCTTAATCCAGAATGGGGGGGGGGGGGGCGGGGAGTGAGAAAGATTAAAGACTTAAAAAAACAATCAGGACATCAAGAATCAAGTTATCCTGGAAGGAGGTCAAGACAGTAACCACAGAGGCTGGAGTTAAGGGGAGGAGAACCAGGCAAGATAAGGTCTTAATCTAAAGCAATTAGAGTAAGCAGGCAAGCTTTTGTTACTTGTTTTTAGCTGAACGCTGTGAACAGAAAGTTTTTTGAAATCCTTGGCTAAATCAAAACCTGCAAAGTGAGGACTTCTAACCTTCAAGAAAAAAAAGCTGAGCGTGAGACAAAAAGGTATTTGTTTTTATACTTAACTTGGTAGGGAAAAGGAAAGAAAAATAAGATGTCAGTTCAGCTGGGTCCCAATTCCAGCCCTGGGAAGCCCAAAGCCCACCCCTCTTGGTTTTATTTTTAAGAATAGCATTTTTCCCTCCCTTGGCCAAGTTCAGTGTGTAGGATCTTAGTTCCCTTACCAAGGATCAAACCTTCACCCCCTGAAAGCGTGAAGTCTTAACCACTGGATTGCCAGGGAAGTTCTACCCTCCCCACCTTGGTTTTTGTAAATAGTCCTGAAGGGCTTTCTTGGTTTCTAGACTACTGAGATCTTGCTTCCGTGTGTAAAGAGATGGAAGTCAGGCTTTACATCCCAGTAATAGGGAACAAATTTGATTGGGAATGGTTGGGTTACCATCTAACACTGACATGTCATTTTCCCCTGACCGGGCTCAGCTTCCATCCATCCGGCTGGCTTTTCTTTCATGGTCTTATTTCTTTCCTTTCTGCCCTCTGCCCCTACTCCCCTCTCCTTGCAGGAGCAGAAACAAGAAACTCTTCCTCTAATCTCCAGCCTGGCAGGTTTTCCCTCCCCTGGAGTCCAGGTGCCTGTAGCATTAGCTCCTCAGTGGCTTTCCCCAAGGAGACAGCTCCCTCCTTCCTCTTCCCAAAAAGGAATCATGGGGCCAGCTGTTAAGATTTCAAACAATTATTTTTTTCACGTCTTTACTCAACATGGGAAAATCTCTGAAGTTTAAGGTGGCACCTGGCTGTCCTGTAGTGCTTGTATTTCTTTCAAGGCTTTGTTCTATCTGGAATTTTATTATAATAACTAATGATGGGATTTCTTTAATGGTCCAGTGGTTAAGATTCTGAGCTTCCAATGCAGGGGGGTCACAGGTTCAATCCATGGTCAGGAAATTAAGATCCCACATGCCACATAGTGTGGCCAAAAAGCAAAACAAACAAACAACCACTACAACAAAAAACTAATGGGAATGAACATACCTTGATGTTTACATAATTTTAATAAATCAACTTCAAAATGATAAAACATTAGTAATCAAATAGAGATTCACTCAGTCATATCCAACTCTTTGGGACCCCACAGACTGTAGCCCTCGAGGCTCCTCTGTCCATAGGATTTTCCCAGGCAAGAATATTGGAATGTGTGGTCATTTCCTCTCCCAGGGGAATCTTCGTGACCCAGGGATCAAACCCGTGTCTCCAGTATTGGCAGGTGGATTCTTTACCACTGAGCCACATGGAAAGGCTAGCTTCTATCAATGATTCACACCAAAAGGTGGTTCAATGAAGCAGCTATGATGAGGCAGTACTAGAATTCAAAGGGGAATCAGGTACCCTTGAAACTCAAACCTAATAATAGTAGAAAACACCACCCACTTACTTACCCAATATACACAGATTTGAAACTGTTTCTTTGAGAATGTTTCTGTTTGGGGGGATAATTCTCTTATTTGAAGGCTCTAAGTAATGACAGGCAGAGAAGATGCCTCAGTGACCTGATAGCCATGCCCTGGAGAGACAGCTGAGAGAGGGGTCCCCAACCTCCGGGATCTAATACCTGATGATCTGAGGTGGAGCTGATGTAATAATAATAGAAATAAAGTACACAATAAATGTAATGCACTTGAATCATCCTGAAACCTTCCCCACTTCTCCAATTCATGGGGAAAATCCCCTTTCATAAAACTGGTCCCTGGTGCCAAAAAGTTTAGGGATATTCAAAGGAATGTTCTTTGTCCTTCACACCCACGCTGTTTGTCTAACTGCCCCATCTCACAAAGCTTTAACCTCCCCTAGCATCACACGCCTCTTCCCACTTTGAGGGGCAGGGTGCACACCAGTGTTCAGGCCTCAGGTCCTCCCTGGGCGCTGGTGATCTGTCCTTCTCATCCTGGCTCTGTAAGGCACTCCCCTAAGTTTTTCCTGCTCCCCTGTTTCTCTAGTTCCTCCTGAATCTTCCTAGATAAACCTGTCTAAATGATGCAAGAACTTTCTATCTAATGAATCTGTGATTTTCTCCACTTTAATCACACCTGGGCTGTGTCTACCACACTCTCTCCACAGCTGCACTTGTCGTTTCTGTTTCGTTTTCAGCTTTCTATTTTACACTGGAGTACAGCCGATTAACAATGTTGTGATGGCTTCAGGTGGACAGCAAAGGGACTCAGATGTATGTATTCATGTGTCCATTCTCCCCCAAGCCCCTCTCCCACCCAGGCTGCCACATAACATTAAGCAGAGTTCCCTGTGCTGTACAGTAGGTCCTTCATTATCCATTTTATTGTCAGATTTTATTTACTCCTTATTTTCTTTATGTCCCCTAAATGAATTTCCTCAAAACCCAGTTCCTCTCCTCTCAGGCCCCATAGCTAGTATTTCATTTTCACAATCACCTTGCCTCATGTAGGAGTGTGGTGGGCGGGGGGCGTGGCAAACTGGCGCAGTGGAGGGAGGGGGCCTTAGCCACCTGCAGTCTGCGGCCTGAACAGCCACAAGGCTCCCCCAGTGGCAGAGTGGTACAGACTCTGCCTGCCAAGGCAGGAGATGCAGTAGACTCGGGTTCGATCCCTGGGTCTGAAAGATCACCTGGAGTAGGAAATGGCAACCCACTGCAGTATTCTTGCCTGGAAAATTCCATGGAAAGGAGGAGCCTGGCAGGCTACAGTCCATGGGGTTGCAAAGAGTCAGACAAGACTGAGCATGCACGCATATCATAGACACCAATGTTGAGTCAAACATCCCAGCTCACTTTTGGAGGGTTTAATTATGCCTTAATGCTCCTTATCATAATTAAGCAGAAATAGTGATTCTAATTAGCATATTTACAGAAACCACACAAGTATGCTTCCCTGGTGGCTCAGATGGTAAAGAACCCACCTGCAATGCAGGAGACCCAGGTTCAATCCCTAGGTCAGAAGATCCCCTGGAGGAGGAAATGGCAACCCACTCCAGTATTCTTGCCTGGAGAATTCCATGGACAGAGAAGCCTGGCAGGCTACAGTCCACAGGGTCGCAAAGAGTCAGACATGACTGAGCAAATAACACACACAAGTAGGTCCATATAATCGCACACTTCACCTACTCGTAGCTTAATGGTGTTCCATCTGTGTTTACTTTGCCCTGGTTTCCCTTTCAGCTTGAATGAGCACAACTTTTGAAGTCTTTAATTTATGACTGTTTTAACTTAAGCAAGCCCTGCTAGAGGGTGACAGATGGTAAATGTCAAAAACCCAGAGAGAGGGTTTCTGTTTAGCCTTTGATTTTTGTTTTGTTTTTTAAGCCAGAGAAATGTCCGATTGTGCTCATAGTTTGTCGGAGAAGGCAATGGCAACCCACTCCAGTGTTCTTGCCTGGAGAACCCCAGAGACAGGGGAGCCTGGTAGGCTGCTGTCTATGGGGTCGCACAGAGTCAGACACGACTGAAGAGACTTAGCAGCAGCAGCAGCAGAAGGAGAAAATTATTTCTGTTCTCAAAACACTATAATAATAACAAAAGTAAAACAAAGAACATGGACTTCCCTGGTGGTCTAGTGATTAAGAATCTGCCTGCCAATGCATGGGACGCTGGGTCAGTCCCTGGTCCAGGAAGATTCCATATGCCCGTGTGCCACAACCACTGAGCCAGAGCTCTAGAGTCTGTGCTCTGCAACAAGAGAAGCCATCGCAATAAGAATCCTGAGCACAGAAGGTAAAGAATAGCCCCTGTTCACTGCAACTACAGAATGCCCAAGGGCAGTAACGAAGACCCTTTGTAACCAAAAATAAATAAATAAATAAATAAATCCTTCAAAAAAATCATCATCACCATGATGGCACTGATAATGGTGGCAGTGATTATAGCAGCCACCAACCCAGAGGTACTTGTATGTGCCAGGCACTGTCTCAGGAAGTATTCCTACCTTATTATTTTTTGAGGGGGGTTATACAGTGAGGCATGTGGGATCTTAGTTCCCCCTACCGGGATCGAACCTGCACCACTTACATTGGAAGCACAGAGTCTTAACCACTGGACCACCAGGAAAGTCCCGTTCCTACATTACTTTATTTAACCTTCATAATAAATTTAAAAGGTAATCGTAACTGCTTCAATTTTATAGAAGAGAAAACTGAAGGTAAGATAAACTGATAAAATTTCCCACTACTACTGTGAAGACATAAGCAGTAAGACCCAGGGTCAGAATTTGAATCCAGGACTCTCCAGCTTCAGGCCACACAGTGAGCTTCTCTATCCTGTCTCGCCACCTCTCCTGCCATATCATTATACAGTTATTCCACAACTGCAGTTAGTTTGTTCGTAACAATATATGTTCTTAAAAACAGTACCCTGTTCTACCTATCTAAAACACAGAAATAATTTCCATTATGTAGGGGTAAACTATAGATTTTATCAATTATCAAAACTTCAGCCATTCCTAAAGAATTGGGAAATGAAAGTCTTTTTTTTTTTTTTTTTGAAAAGTCTATTTTTTAATTGCCCAAAATGAAAGTCTTGTTTTTTTGTATGTAAAATTCGTAAGGGTTTTTATGTGGTTGTAGCCTAAGGGAAGAGATACTGCTACGTTGAGAAGCCATTAAAGGTTTAATTTTTTTTTCCTTAAGAGATTAGGGAAGCTTTGCTCAGTAAATTGGTTTGCTTAAATTGTTTGTGAAAATTTAAAAATTCCCCAAGTTCCTCCAAGCAGAATCAGTTAGTTTCTTATCCTTGTTTCAACTGCTCTTTCTTTGTGCATGTTTCTCTTACAGGATAGTACTTCGTATTCAGTGTGGTAACTATCTGTTTCTGTCCTGGGCCATAGACTAGACTCCCAGAAAGTGGGGTTAAGACCATTGTACCCTTAGCAGCTAGCACATAACAGTATTTAATACATATTTACTGATTTAGTGAGTGATTGTAAGTAGAGTAAGAAGACATTTTACTTTTATATAATAGATGGCTCATTACAAGATTAGTGTTCAGTGTTTTGTGTGAATCCTGGCAACCCACTCCAGTACTCTTGCCTGGAGAATCCCCATGGTCAGAGGAGCCTGGTGAGCTACAGGCCATGGGGCTGAAAAGAGTTGGACACGACTCAGCAACTAAGCACAGCACAGTGCGGATCTCACTTAAAATGGACATTCAAGGAGTTCCCTGGTGGTCCAGTGGTGAGGACTCCACACTTTCACTGCCAAGAGCAGGAGTTCAGTCCCTGGTCAGGGAACTAAAAGCCCAAGTCACACGGGGTGGCCAAAAAAATAAAATAAATAAGATGGACATTCATTTCATTTTTCTGCGTTTATATGGAATGAAATCTATTTTTGCTGGAAGAGATCTTGTTTAACACCACTGGTAATAAAGAATACATGATAATAAAAAAGCATTTTCAGGGGAGAAAATTTGGGCATGAATGCTCGTAACTATATACATAAATAAACATCATTAATTCTGAAAAGTACAAAATATTTGACCCATTAACAGAATAGATAATAATGAAAACTGATGACTTTTCTGTTAAGTAAACAAAAACTTTGTTCCCTTTACCCAAAGCCATTTGAGACTTTTTAAAATGGCAAATGATGAAAAAAAAATTAAATGCTTTTGTTTGCATATATTGAAATAACCAAACATCTTTTGTCTTTTATTCTGTGAATTACATGGACTGATTTTTTAATATTGTGCCAACCTTACTCTCCTTGGATACATCCCACTTGGTCATCATGTATTATTCCTTTTTTATATCTTACCAGGTTTAATTTGCAATTTTTTCTTTAATAGAAAAACTGAAATTTACTATAACAAACTACTCCCTAAAGAAATGAAATACTAAGCAACAATGTGGCAACTTTCTTATATCAGAACTATTCATCATCTTAAAATATGTGTGTGTTAGTTGCTTGCCGAGGTCCAGCCCGGCTGATCCAGGGAGTTCGAAGCGGGGATGGTGTCGGCGAGGATAAGGATACAATAGCTTCAATTAGATATTAATTAGAGATGTAAAGAGTAATAGAATGAGGATAGCTCAGTAGGAAAATTCAGTGGAGAAAAGAGGCTGAGTAGCTTGGTTTACGTGGGAGACCAATAAAACTTCAAGACAAGAAGCTTGCACCACTTACGTAGGCCACAGGCATCCTTCCGTTCTCCCAAAGGAGAGGAGACACTGAGGCCTCCCCAGTCGGATCTTAGAAGCCTAGGCATAATTAGTAAGCATGGTGGGTTCCGCGCTCCATATGGAGACTCAGCCAGAGTTTGAGAGAGAAAGTGACATGGGGAGACCAGTATTTCGAGAAACTGATCCCGATTCTCTATTTTCCAGGGTCTGTTTTTATACACTGAGGTGTTATACAAAAGTCATGTGGGGTCAGCAGTCCTGACTTTTATCAAAGTCAGGTGCTTCATACAAATGTATACAGAGGTCTTAGGGGTATTTACATCATCTTCTGGCCAGGGGGCCTGCTGACGATTTATGACCCTCTCCTTGTGACAGCGGTCAGTCAACCAGGACACTTATTTCTCCAGGGGTGATTATTCTTCAAAAAGACTCCACCTTCCGAAGGTACCAGATAAAGTTACATTCCTATAGGGTGAGGGTGTAGTGGGTTTTAATTAAGGAAAGAATTTACTTAGCCTAAGGTCTAACGTGATTAATATCAAAGGTTAATACTTATTTCTTCTATATATTCATTAATGTGTGTAAGGGCAGGGAATGTGGAGACTTAGCAACAAACATTGGCTCAACAAATGAAAAACCCTTCAGCAATACAATTTCTAATCAGCCCACTATACTTATACTAATGGTTTTCTAACTTTTCTAAGGAATCTGTTTTTAGAAGGTTTAAAGCATCTTGTGCCTCTCACGGTTGGGAGGCTGTGAGCAATCACATGTGGCCCGACAAGCCTGTCAGGCAGGCTAGAGAACCTTCAGAGGAGTTTGTAGGTTAAAACACCCTTGTCGCACCCAGGAGTTTTTGTTAACTGGAGCTCTAAGTTAACTCCTTCTCCAAACGAGGTGGTGGGGGACAGCCCCCCATAAAGTCAGAGGTGTAGGTGAGAGTACAAAGTAGTAAAGTAGACAGGCTCTGGTTATGGGGGTAGATGCTCGAGGATTTCCAGGGGGACTCCTGGGGCTCGATCCCGCCTTTGCGTATGTCGAGCCTCCTTCCTCATGACCTTTGCCACGGGCGGAATGCCTCACGCTGGCCTCCAACAGTTGCTCAATCATGTCCGACTCTTTATGATCCTGCAGACTGTATCCCACCAAGCTCCTCCAACCATGGGGATTCTCCAGGCAAGAATACTGGAGTGGGTGGCCATTCTCTTCTCCAGGGGATCCTTCCAACCCAGGGATCAAACCTGCATCTCCTGCATTGCAGGTGGATTCCTTACCGTCTGAGCCACCAGGGAAGTGCATAAATGGTTTCTGGAAAAAGAGTTATTGTTGAAGACCAAGTATTAAAATCAGTATTACATACAATACTCAAAACCTTTTTTCATTCTACAACCTGGTTGATCACTTTTCTCTCCTCTGTCCCAGAACAGCCCACGCGTCAGCTATTGAAGCCTTTCCCTGGCTATGAGTGATGTTGAATGAGAGTTAAGGAAAGCCTTGTGATAAAAGGAGTCATAGCTATTGTAATTTTTAAAATAACTCTTCCACCACTGCACTTTACATTTTTCTTTTTAAAAGAAATTCTCATGAAGAACAGCCATCACTGAAATCAGAAAGACTGCTTTTATCATTGTAATTGTAACAATATTAATTATGCAGTTTATTACTATATTAAATGTAGAGGGTTTCTACTTCAAGTAAACACAATAAAATGAAACGTACATCAGCATGTTAAGAGCCAACTATTCATATTTCAAAAGGATTCTCCAACTCAAAAAGGATCCACTGCAGCTTTTCTATAAATAAAAAAAATCCCCGTGGTTTTAAAAATAATTTTAAAATTGTAATTTACACATAATTTTCAGGAACTCTTCTATTATACAACACAATGCACAACTGTGCATGTATATAGATCATGCCATAAAGAAAAAGCTCATACAAATTTCCCATAAGTTATCTAATTAACTGTGACTATAAGAATGAACATAAACATTGGTTGCAATGCATAGAAAACCACTAGAAAAATTTATGCTCATACTGTTCACTGTTTACAATTCTATGTAAGGACTTTACATTGCTAGTTTCTAAAGTGAAAAGAACTTTAATATGCCCATTATGCCATTTCCTAATTACTAATTTTTTGCAAACTTTTCTTTATTAATGATAGAAACATAAACATTCAGTTTGCCTGGTAGAATCACAGAAAATTTGAATTAGTTAAGTAAAATTTGATGACCCATAGGTAATAAATACTGCACATTACCCACAGAATCCCAGTGTCAGAATTGTGTACTGTAGGCATCAGAGACACAGAAATCCGGGAATCTGGAGAGAATGAGGAGCTCCAAGTCATAACCTGGTGGAACTGTGGTTTGTGAGTGTCAGATTACTTTCAACTAACATGGATATCTTGAAAAGAGCTGTTAAGTTCTTAGAACAAGGGAATTTTGAGGTCATGGTATATTTCTTTTGAAACAATGGCCTTCTCCAACTTAGTTCTAGAATTCCTAAGTAGCTGATGTTAGGAATTCTTCTTTTCCCAAATTTACCTTGGGCTTGGTAACATGGAGTTCTTTCACCATTTGAATATAATGCTTCTTCCATACACCCTGCTCATAGGGAGCTGGGGAGACATTGATATACCAGTTAAACCATAAACATTTTAGCATCCAGAGGTGATCCAGTTCAGTTAAATTCTTCCAATGCCAGCTCACCTGGAGAAACAATGTAAAAAACTATTCAGGTTACATGTCCACTTTCTCTAGGTTTTGAGCCGTCACCCTGGTACTGAGAGAACTTCTTTATTTTTTTTTTCTGGAGTGGGTTGCCATGCCCTCCTCCAAGGGATCTTCCTGACCCAGGGATCGAATCCACTTCTCTGCATTGCAGGCAGGTTCTTTACCACTGAGCCACTGGGGAAGTGGATTCATGGATTCATTCATGAATGAATCAGAGCAAACATAATTTTAACTTGATAAACCAGGTCTGGAATTCACAAGTAGTTTCTTTTTGGTCCTTTTTTTCCAAATCACAACCAAGTTACCTCTTACCTGAAGTGCTTCCTAACAAGGCAGGAAGATTTTTTTTTTAATTGGAGGATAATTACAACATTATGATGGTTTTGCCATACATTGGCCATAGGTATACATGTGTCCCCTCCAACCTGAACACCACTTCCACCTCCCTCCCCATCCCATCCCTCCAGGTTCTCACAGAGCACTGGCTTTAGGTACCCCTTTTTCTTTTCTTTTCTTTTTTTAAATGTTAATTCAGACAGAATCCAAGTCAACTAATATTTATTGAGCACCTATTAACCATCCTCGTCACAACCTGAAGGGTAGTATAATTAATATTCTCCCCTTGCAAATGGGGAAACTAAGCTTCAGATAAGACTTCGGAACTTCCTAAAGATCTCTGGCTATGCCAAAGCCTTTGACTGTGTGGATCACAACGAACTGTGGAAAATTCTGAAAGAGATGGGAATACCAGACCACCTGACCTGCCTCTTGAGAAACCTGTATGCAGGTCAGGAAGCAACAGTTAGAACTGGACATGGAAAAACAGACTGGTTCCAAATAGGAAAAGGAGTACATCAAGGCTGTATATTGTCACCCAGCTTATTAACTTATATGCAGAGTACATCATGAGAAATGCTGGGCTGGAGAAAGCACAAGCTGGAATCAAGATTGCTGGGAGAAATATAAATGACCTCAGATATGCAGGTGACACCACCCTTATGGCAGAAAGTCAAGAAGAACTAAAGAGCCTCTTGATGAAAGAGGAGAGTGAAAAAGTTGGCTTAAAGCTCAACATTCAGAAAACGAAGATCATGGCATCCGGTCCCATCACTTCATGGCAAAATAGATGGAGAAACAGTGGCTGACTATTTTTCTGGGCTCCAAAATCACTGCAGATGATGATTGAAGCCATGAAATTAAAAGATGCTTACTCCTTCGAAGGAAAGTTATGACCAACTTAGACAGCATATTAAAAAGAAGAGACGTTACTTTGCCAACAAAGGTCTGTCTAGCCAAGGCTATGGTTTCTCCAGTAGTCATGTATGGATGTGAGAGTTGGACTATAAAGAAAGCTGAGCGCCAAAGAATTGATGCTTTTGAACTGTGGTGTTCGAGAAGACTCTTAAAAGTGCCTTGGACAGCAAGGAGATCCAACCAGTCCATCCTAAAGGAGATCAGTCCTGGGTGTTTATTGGAGGGACAGATGTTGAAGCTGAAACTCCATTACTTTGGCCACCTGATGCGAAGAGCTGACTCATTTGAAAAGACCCTGATGTTGGGAAAGAATGAAGGCAGGAGGAGAAGGGGACAACAGAGGATGAGATGGTTGGATGGCATCACCAACTCAATGGATGCGAGTTTGGGTAAACTCCAGGAGTTGGTGATGGACAGGGAGGCCTGGTGTGCTGCGATTCATGGGGTCACAAAGAGTCAGACACGACTGAGTGACTGAACTGAATTGAACTGAAGGATCTCTGGGAGTCTGCATATGAACGTTGTGTGAAGGCTACAGAAACTCCAGTTGGCACATTGCTCATTTTTTTCATGATATGCTTCTGTTTTCCCTACATGCTTATGATTTACCTAAATATATAAAGGGAACACAATGACTAATACTATATTGATGTGTCCTAAATAGCCTTTAAGATTCAATGAAGCATTAAGTATTTGTCGTGGGGACTTCCCTGGTGGTCTAGTGGCTAAGATTCTATGCTTTCAGTGCAGGGGGCCAGGGTTTGATCCCTAGTTAGGGAACTGGATTCTACGTGCTGCAACTGACACTTGGTGCAGCCAAATTAATACATTTTTTAAAAAGTATTCTGTACATTCCACTTTCATAGCATTATGGTCAATCCTACATATCCAGAAAATGGTGGAGGTGACCCTATTATGTGTAGTAGTTTTTAAAATAATTTATTCCAGGTTTTAAATAAGTCTTAGTAGAAACTAGAGTCAAGTCCATATATAAAGTTCAGACTAGGCATTCCATATCTCTTAACATGAATTGCAGAGATGGTAACTAGTCTTCACATTCATTTCATCTTTGGAAAACTGGCCTCTTTTTCAAGGTTAACTCAATAATAAATAATGTTTGAGTGCCCCCAAAAGGAGCAGAACACTCTGTAATGGAACTCACTACCCATCCATCTGTTTATCTATCTGTCCGTCTTCCTCCCTCCTTCCATCCATTGTGTACGGAGTTTCAAAGTTACCCAAACTCACGTCCATTGAGTTGGTGATGCCATCCAACCATCTCATCCTCTGTTGTCCCCTTCTCCTCCTGCCTTCAATCTTTCCCAACATCAGGGTCTTTTCAAATGAGTCAGCTCTTCGCATCAGGTGGCCAGTGTGTTATGTCCAGGATTATTTTATGAGCTGAAGATAAGACATGTAGGGGAGAGGGAAGCAGAGGTGGGGCACAAATAGGAGAAACAGTAGGTTCAGGATCTAGATGGAGGAAAAGGCTTAGAGGATCTTACACAACACTGCAGGCAGAAACAGAGATCACAACCACTTTGTGCAACCCAGAATGAAACTGCACTGCCCTTAATCCTCATATGGTTAGTTAATTCAATCAAGATGTGGGGTTTGGGAGGGAGGGGATGGGGAGAAAGTTTTTCTCAACTCTCATTCTTTTCCTCTTTTGACTTAGATCGGGTTTAGACCTGGGTAGTTAAGTTGGGGTTCCCCCCCTGCACTGGGGATAGATAAAATTTTGCTTTGTTTTTGATTTTTGCTGCTTTTTGTTTGTTTAAAACTAAACAGGAATGAGGAAAGTTGAGGGTGGGGAAGCTCTTTCAAAACTGTAAGACAACCACCACCACATTTTCAAACAGCTCAAAGCTCATCTTGGTGCAATGACTTTATTGTTTACTTTAAATCTAGCTAAAGAACAATTGCCTCACAGTCAGTTCTGGGAAATAAAATAAAATGTTGAAATCTACCAAGATTGACATATGGTACACATAGATGATAAGATTATCTATTTCGTATCACATCTCCCTGGAATGATAACATTCTCATTGTGAAAAACATGGAAAATTCTGAGAAACCTGAAGAAAAACAATACCCAGAACCCTGTCAATCAGAGATGACCAAACATTATCAACAAGCTGGTAGAGTTATTTTCCTTTCTGTTTTTCAGGTATATATGAAAGCAAAATTGGGAAACTGCATGCAATTTAAAATCATGCTTTCTTCATTTTATACATAATAAGCATCTCTGTTCTTCCAAAACATGTTTTCTAATGACTGCCTAATAATTCTTTATATGGCAGAATGATACTCTATTACTGGGCATTTAAAACACTATGTTTTTTTAAAAAACAAATTGTTTCAATTTTAGAATAATATGTGTACATCAATACTAAATTCAAAGATACCAAGGGGCACACTGTAAAAAAAGTAAAAAAAAAAAAAAAGCCTCTGTCATCCTTGTCATATAGCCACTCATTTCCCTCTGTGAATGTAACCATTGTTACTGGCTTCTTGTGTGCCATTCCAGAAGAGCAACAAATATGGATACATTCTTTTATTCTTCCAAAGTGGTAGGATAATTCTGCACCTTTGTTGTTTTATTGATGATATATTGAGGAGATAGTTGCAACCAGTCTGCTATTAGCAGACATTTCCATTGTTTCCAACCTTTTGCTACTACAAACAATGATGCAATATTCTTATATAGACATACATTTTGCATGTGTTGAAGTATACCCATCAGACAAATTCCAAGAAGTGAAACTACTGGCCAAAGGTAATCTTGGGTTTTTTTTTTTTTTTTTTCTAATTTTATTTTATTTTTAAACTTTACATAATTGTATTAGTTTTGCCAAATATCAAAATGAATCCGCCACAGGTATACATGTGTTCCCCATCCCGAACCCTCCTCCCTCCTCCCTCCCCATACCATCCCTCTGGGCCGTCCCAGTGCACCAGCCCCAAGCATCCAGCATCGTGCATCGAACCTGGACTGGCAACTCGTTTCCTACATGATATTTTACATGTTTCAATGCCATTCTCCCAGATCTTCTCACCCTCTCCCTCTCCCACAGAGTCCATAAGACTGTTCTATACATCAGTGTCTCTTTTGCTGTCTCGTACACCGGGTTATTGTTACCATCTTTCTAAATTCCATATATATGCGTTAGTTTACTGTATTTATGTTTTTCCTTCTGGCTTACTTCACTCTGTATAATAGGCTCCGGTTTCATCCACCTCATTAGAACTGATTCAAATGTATTCTTTTTAATGGCTGAGTAATACTCCATTGTGTATATGTACCACAGCTTTCTTATCCATTCATCTGCTGATGGACATCTAGGTTGTTTCCATGTCTTGGCTATTATAAACAGTGCTGCGATGAACATTGGGGTACACGTGTCTCTTTCCCTTCTGGTTTCCTCAGTGTGTATGCCCAGCAGTGGGATTGCTGGATCATAAGGCAGTTCTATTTCCAGTTTTTTAAGGAATCTCCACACTGTTCTCCATAGTGGCTGTACTAGTTTGCGTTCCCACCAACAGTGTAAGAGGGTTCCCTTTTCTCCACACCCTCTCCAGCATTTATTATTTGTAGACTTTTGGATCGCAGCCATTCTGACTGGTGTGAAATTGTACCTCATAGTGGTTTTGATTTGCATTTCTCTGATAATGAGTGATATTGAGCATCTTTTCATGTGTTTGTTAGCCATCTGTATGTCTTCTTTGGAGAAATGTCTATTTAGTTCTTTGGCCCATTTTTTGATTGGGTCGTTTATTTTTCTGGAGTTGAGCTGTAGGAGTTGCTTGTATATTTTTGAGATTAGTTGTTTGTCAGTTGCTTCATTTGCTATTATTTTCTCCCATTCTGAAGGCTGTCTTTTCACCTTGCTAATAGTTTCCTTTGATGTGCAGAAGCTTTTAAGGTTAATTAGGTCCCATTTGTTTATTTTTGCTTTTATTTCCAATATTCTGGGAGGTGGGTCATAGAGGATCCTGCTGTGATGTATGTCGGAGAGTGTTTTGCCTATGTTCTCCTCTAGGAGTTTTATAGTTTCTGGTCTTACGTTTAGATCTTTAATCCATTTTGAGTTTGTTTTTGTGTATGGTGTTAGAAAGTGGTCTAGTTTCATTCTTTTACAAGTGGTTGACCAGATTTCCCAGCACCACTTGTTAAAGAGATTGTCTTTAATCCATTGTATATTCTTGTCTCCTTTGTCAAAGATAAGGTGTCCATATGTGCGTGGATTTATCTCTGGGCTTTCTATTTTATTCCATTGATCAATATTTCTGTCTTTGTGCCAGTACCATACTGTCTTGATAACTGTGGCTTTGTAGTAGAGCCTGAAGTCAGGTAGGTTGATACCTCCAGTTCCATTCTTCTTTCTCAAGATCGCTTTGGCTATTCGAGGTTTTTTGTATTTCCATACAAATTGTGAAATTATTTGTTCTAGCTCTGTGAAGAATACTGTTGGTAGCTTGATAGGGATTGCATTGAATCTATAAATTGCTTTGGGTAGTATACTCATTTTCACTATATTGATTCTTCCAATCCATGAACATGGTATATTTCTCCATCTATTAGTGTCCTCTTTGATTTCTTTCACCAGTGTTTTATAGTTTTCTATATATAGGTCTTTAGTTTCTTTAGGTAGATACATTCCTAAGTATTTTATTCTTTCCATTGCAATGGTGAATGGAGTTGTTTCCTTAATTTCTCTTTCTGTTTTCTCATTATTAGTGTATAGGAATGCAAGGGATTTCTGTGTGTTGATTTTATATCCTGCAACTTTACTATAGTCATTGATTATTTCTAGTAATTTTCTGGTGGAGTCTTTAGGGTTTTCTATGTAGAGGATCATGTCATCTGCAAATAGTGAGAGTTTTACTTCTTCTTTTCCAATTTGGATTCCTTTTATTTCTTTTTCTGCTCTGATTGCTGTGGCCAAAACTTCCAAAACTATGTTGAATAGTAATGGTGAAAGTGGGAACCCTTGTCTTGTTCCTGACTTTAGAGGAAATGCTTTCAATTTTTCACCATTGAGGATAATGTTTGCTGTGGGTTTGTCATATATAGCTTTTATTATGTTGAGGTATGTTCCTTCTATTCCTGCTTTCTTTAAGTTTTTAGCCATGTCTCATGGCTTGCAGGATCTCAGTTCCCCAACCAGAGATCAAACTCACATCCTTGGTAGTGAAAGCCACTGGATCGCCAGGGAATGTCCAGGAATCTTTATTTAAAAATTGGGTACTACCAAATTGCTCTCCTGGGTGTTTGCATCAATTTATCTATGAAGGTGCAACACATGAAGGTGCTTGTTTCCCCACACCCCTAACAATATAAAATGTTATCATTAAAAAAGAAACTAAATTCATCTGAGTCACAAACGATGGCATGAAAATGAGGCTAAGCATTTTATCTATTTTCAAAACATCTGCTTTTCTTTCTGTGAACTACTTGCTCACTTCCTTTGCTCATTTTTCTGCTAGGCTTTGCTTTTTTTTTCTTCTTAATGTAGATTTATAGTCGTTCTTTAAAAAATAAGAAAATTACCCCTTTGCTGGCAACATGTTTTTCCCCAGATTATTTTAATTTTGGGGGGCCACACTGCAGCAGCTTGTGGATTCATAGTCTCCCGGCCAGGGGCTGAACCTGAGCCCTAATCAGTGAAAGCACTGAGTCCTAACCACTCCCAGGGAGCTCCCTCCTGTTTACTGTCTGTATTTATTTACAGTTTTCTTCTCGATGGAGAAAATTTTAACTTTTATAATCACAACTTAAAATCTTGCTTTCTTTATTTATAAAGCATATATAATATATATACAAAATATATAAAATAAATAAAGATTTTAAGTTATACATTTTCTTTTGAGGCTCTGAATATTATAGATTACTCACAAAGTCTTCCTTCCCTAGATTTCCTTTAATTACATTTTTTTCCCCTTTAGTCATGCCTGGGGGCTTACAGGATCTTAGTTCCCCAAACAGGGATTGAACTTCTGCCCTCAGCAGTGAAAAAGCAGAGACTTAACCACTGGACCAGGGAATTCCCTCCTTTGAGTAGGGAATGGTTTTCCATAATTTCATATCAATCTTTTATCCTTCTAGAATTTTTTTCCAGATACTGCCCAATTGTCCCAGCACCAATTATTAAATACATCATCTATCTTACTGCTTTCATTTTCTTAATTTTTTTTCATTTTCTTAATTTTAAAAACTAAAGTTACCCTGTGAATGCACAGTAACAGGGAATTTCTGGTCTTTCTAGACTATGAAAAGAAATCAACAAAATGACTATCAATTTTATATCTTAAAAAATATACTTGAATACACCGTGAAATTATTTGTAAGAAAATAATGGTCAGATGCTTTTCCAACCTGTGAGCACATTTGCCCACTCTGAACTCCTTTAGTCTCACATGCTTCTGTATTTATCACATTAGCACCTTATTTCATGCTTTTCTATTTATGAATGGCCTGCACTCTACACTCTTAAGTTTTACTATGGTCCTCTGCTGTGCAATATAAGGCTATTCTGATGATGAACCATTATATACATGTGTATATATTTCCCCAACTGGCTAATACTATTTTACGGACACTTAGCAATGGCTTACTTTTTCTCTCCTGTGATCACTAAGTGCACAGCCAGACACAAAGAGATGGGGCCAATCCAAACTGTGCAAACAAAATGCGGTGAGCATCTTGTCGGTGCTCGGTTTTGTATGCATGCTTTCTTTTTTCCCTCAAGGTTCAGTGTTTTCTAGGCTGTCTTTACAAAACACCGAACCCTGCTTCTTTATCTGTGCCTGTGCACAGTGACAAAGGCTTTGGGGGTCCAGGAAAGAAAAGATGTATAAAGATAACACCTTTGGGAGCTTTGTCATAAAATCCAGAGCTTCTGCTGGAATTTTCTCCTGAAGCTTTCAACAGCAGAACTTTTGCTGTGACAGGGAGCAGCGTTCTAACAGGACTGTCAGGATTCTTCTCCTCTGAGTGTCCATCCATTTGTCAAACTGGAAAAAAAAAAAAAGCAAAGCAAAGCAAAAAAAAAAAAAAAGCTCCAGGTTTAGTCTGACACCAGAGACGCATTATGAAAGAGATAAAGAACTGCATAGAAAGTGAGTTTAGTAACTTATTCTTAACAAATTGCATGCATTTCTTTCCCTAACAAGTACACCCCATGTTTTGCCACCTACCTGTTCTTTCTCACATGTGTGTGTGTGAGCCCAAGCAAGGCCGGTGTGGACATAGACATGCACTTGACCTCAAAACTTGGAGTTACAGAAAAATTTGGGAGCTGGTCATAGTCGTAAACTGAGAATATATACAGACTTGTAAAATGTAGATCTTTAACTTCTGATGGGGCTATATCCCAATTAATCCATCATAAGTTGAAAGTATCATAAATTAAAAATGCACATAATACACTTAACCTACCAAACATTCTAGCTTAGCCCAGTCTACCTTAACGTGCTCAGAACGCTTACATGAACCCTGATGATCCTTGCTGTTGTTTAGTCACTCAGTCATGTCCAGCTGTTTTGCGACCCCATAGACTGTAGCTCAGCAGGCTCCTGTGTCCATGGGATTCTCCAGGCAAGAATACTGGAGTGGGTTGCCGTGCCCTCCTCCATGGGATCTTCCTGACCCAGGAATCAAACCTGAGTCTCTGCATTGACAGAGGTATTCTTTATCACTGAGCCACCAGGGAAGCCCTCACATGAACCTACAGTTGGGCAAAATCATCTACCACAAAGCCTATTTTAGAAGAAAGTGTTGACTAGTTCATGTAATTTATTGACTACTACACCTGGAGAAGGGAATGGCAACCCACTGCAGTATTCTTGCCTGGAGAGTTCCATAGACAGAGGAGCCTGGTGGGCTACAGGCCATGGGGTTGCACAGAGTTGGACATGACTGACACAACTTAGCATGTATACAAGCACACTGAATGTGAAACCAGAATGGCTGTCTGGGTACTGATGGTTTTAAGTGTATTTGGCCTGTACTCTTGTGACTGAGTGGCTGACTGGGAGCTGTGGCTCAGTGGCTGCCCAGAACCATAAATAAGTATCCTACTGCACATGGCTAGCCACCCCTCCCCAAAAAAACCCAAATACAAAATTTTAAATATGGTATCCACTGAACGTCTATCACTTTTGCATCACTGTAAAGCCAAAAAGTTGCTAAGCCAAAGCATCTTAAGCCACGGACTGTCTGTACAACCATAAGAGAAGACACCTGGGCAGTCAGTCTTCGCCCATAGTTTACATCAGCTCATTAGTGATTAAAACTCCAGGACCAGAAACAAACCTTTGCATTCACAATTAGAGATAAGGCAATACAAGCAAATATCTCTGAGAAGGGGGAGTATATGGGGTTAAAGTCCTGTGTGTATGTGTGTGTTCTCAGTCACTCACTCTTGTCTGACTCTTTGCTGAGCCGGCTAGGCTCCTCTGTCCATGGAATTTTCCAGGCAAGAATACTGGGATGAGGTGCCATTTCCTATTCCAAGGGATCTTCCCGACCCAGGGATCGAACTTGTGCCTTTTGGGTCTCCTGCATTGGCAGGTGGATTCTTTACCACTAGCACCACCTGGGAAGGTCCAGTTAAAGTCCTGCTGCTGCTGCTGCTAAGTCGCTTCAGTCGTGTCTGACTCTGTGCGACCCCATAGATGGCTGCCCACCAGGCTCCCCTTGGATTCTCCAGGCAAGAACACTGGAGTGGGTTGCCATTTCCTTCTCCAATGCATGAAGGTGAAAAAAGAAAGTGAAGTCACTCAGTTGTGTCTGACTCTTAGTGACCCCATGGACTGCAGCTTACCAGGCTCCTCAGCCCATGGGATTTTCCAGGCAAGAGTACTGGAGTGGGGTGCCATTGCCTTCTCCGAGTTAAAGTCCTACTAATATGTAAATGATTGATATGATTGGAAAGGAAAAGTTGATAGGAGGGCCTGGAAAAAAAAAAGAGTGCCAGAGACAGGAAGTACATGCCAAAGCAATCTGGGGCATACCAAACAAACGCTTGGGTTACTTCACAATTTTCCCCAGTGATGACCCCAAACCAGTCCCAAGATTAGTGACTCATCAAAGATGAGAGCGTGAGAGCTGGCCAAAATCAAAAGAAAGGTTCTTATGGGAACAGCTAGCAGCAGAAGGAGCTGTTATCAGAGTCTAAACCTCTGTTTTTCTTCTTTAGTCCATTAGAGAAGAGAAAACAGGAAAGTTTGGGGCTACTTGTATTTTATACACTATTGCATTTCATCAATAGATATTTTCTAGTTAGTATAAAGTAATCAGAATTTTATAATACTTTAGTTTTAATCATAAAATACATTGACCACCTAAAAAGGCATGAAAGTGGAAGTGAAGGCATTTCCAACTCTTTGCGACCCCATGGACTGTAGCCTATCAGGCGTCTCTGTCCATGGGATTTTCCAGGCAAGAGTACTGGAGTGGATTGCCATTTCCTTCTCCAGGGGATCTTCCCGACCCAGGAATCGAACCTGGGTTTCCCACATTACAGGCAGACGCTTTTACCATCTGAGCCACCAGGGAAGCCCTTTAAAAAAAAAAAACGGCATAAAAGGAAAAATGTATTTTAAGCCTTATGACAAGTCAACTTCTTTGTAATCATAGGATCTATTTTTTTTAATTAGTTGGAGTACTTCTTGATTAAAACCTTCCTTGGAAGTCCAGTGGTTAAGAATCTGCCAGTGCAGTGGACATGGGTTCCATCCCTGGTCTGGGATGATTCCACCTGCGGCAAGGCAAGTAAGCCTGAGAGCCACAACTCCTGAGCCCACATGCCACAGCCCCTGAAGCACAAGCACCCTAGAGCCTGTGCTCTGCAACCAGAGAAGCCACTGCAGTAGGAAGACTGCGTCCTGCAAGTAGGGAGGAGTGGTCCCATGCTCATGACAACTAGGGAAAGCCTGCACACAGCAACGAAGACGCAGCTCAACCATAAACAAATAAATAAAAAGAATCTGCCTTCCAATGCAAGGGACTAGGGTTGATAACCTGCTCGGGGAACTAAGAGCCCACATGCCACAACTGGAGAAAGCCTGTGTTGCAACAAAGACCCAGTGCAGCCAAACCAAAGATTTTTAAATAAAACAAAAACTATTCACTGTTACCAGATCTTTTCAGCGCTCATCAATCTCACTTTGGACACTATCATTCAAGGGGGAGGGGGGACTCTCAAATGAAAAAAAAAGAAAAAAAAAAACATCAGAAATCTTAATTTACAAATAAGTGAATAAAGTGTATTCATGTATGAATGTTCCCAGATTTCCTCTCCGCCTGTTTCTGCACAGTCCATATTTCTAACTAACATAATATGAGACTTCTTTCCTTTGGGGATGGGTTATTAGAATGATAGAGAAGCCAGACCAGAGTGGTGAGGGCCAGGGGAAGGACCAGCCCACGATGCTGCGGTGATCTCTAAAGCAAGGAGCCAGTGGGGGGCATATGGAGACAGGAGAGCTGCAGGGTTTTGGCGTGTAGGCAGTCTGTGGAGGTTCAGACTGTAACTGCCTTTCCAGCAGTTATACAGTGTGAGAGAACTGGGGAATGAAGAAAGGGGATCTGGTAGGTAGTGTTATGAGTTCTGAATTGGATCCCCTGTGATTTTTCTTTGAGAGACAACATGAAAATTGGTATTCATCTTTAAAATTACTTTGGGCAGTGCTACGTGCTACTCTGTAGAAACTGAGCTATGTGGGGACCCAGGATGATGAGGGAAGAAATGTTTATGGGATATAATTATCACTACAGTAAATCAGAAATAACCCCAAATGCCTCACAATAGTGAATCAGCTCAGCAACATGATAAGAGAAAATACGGCATTAAGGATGCATGGGGGCTTTGGGAGTGAGGCCATTCAGAGTCACATTGATTGAATAATTATATCGAAATTTAGAGTTACTGGGAAGATTAAAGAAATGAAAATATGTATAAAATTCCTAAAAGAGTGTATGACTCATTGTACTCATGGTAGCTAATTTTATAAACGGTGGTCCCCAAACTTTTTGGCACCAGGGATCAGTTTCATAGAAGAGAAGTTTTCCATGGACGGGGGGAACAGGCAGGTAGGGATGGCTTCGGGGTGATTCAAGCGCATTGCATTTTATTGTAGTTCAGTCACTCAGTCATTCTGACTCTGCAACTCCATGGGCTGCAGCATGCCAGACTTCCGTGTCCTTCGCCATCTGCTGGAGCTGGCTCACACTCACCTCCATTGGGTCAGTGATGTTTTCCTACCCTCTGGTCCTCTGTCGTCCCCCTCTCCTCCTGCCTTTAATCTTTCCCAGCATCAGTCTTTTCTAATGAGTCGGCTCTTCACATCTGGTGGCCCAAGTATGGAGTTTCAGCTTCAGCATCAGTCCTTCCAATGAATAATCAGGACTGACTTCCTTTAGGATTGACTGGTTTGATCTCCTTGCAGTTCAAGGGACTCTCAAGAGTCTTCTCCGACACCACAGTTCAAAAGCATCCATTCTTCATCACTCAGCCTTCTTTATGGTTCAACTCTCACATCCATACATGACTCCTGGAAAAACTACAGCATTACATTTATTGTGCACTTTATTTCTAATGTGATGCCACTGCTGATCTGATGAGAGGTACCAATGGGTCTGTGGCCCAGAGGTTGGGGACCCCTGTTAGAAAATATCATAGTGATGTTAAAAATAATAAGCATGAGGGGTAAATCATTAGATATACAATAATTAAATTACAAAGCATAAAGTTACCATGTTTGTACATTAACAAGGACAGGAAGCACATTTGCAAGGATTGAGGTCAGCTCAATTATTGTCATGGATGCCCAAAAGAAGAGAACAGGCTCAGATTGAAGAACAGTGATTTAGAATTAATATAAAAGAACATTAGGATTATAAAGCGCTGAAGAAATCTATAAAAGAAAACATTCAAACCTTTTCCTCTAGAGATTAAAAAGATAATTACATTGGTTTCTCATCTATTTCCCTGATTATAACAGTCAAAGATAATTTATATTTGGCTTTGATAGGTGTTCTTGCCTTGGGGGTTTCCCCTTTCTAATTGTGTTTATTTAGTCTAATAGAAAACGAATTTGCATTCCTTGAATTTCTACCAGTTGAAGGTGGGTAGATGACTGAGAAGAATGCTTAACAGCTGGGGGAAATCCCCTTGGAATTTAAAAGGTGCTGGGAATAATCCAAAAAGTAGATAATCCATGGAAGAATTAACTCTACATGAATTTGGTAATCGCCCAGTATCCTTCTCTTTTTTAAAAAAATTTCTAAATTGAAGCATTGTTATTTTACAATCTTTTAGGTATCTAGCATATTGATTTATATATGTATACACACACACACACACACACACACATTCTGTTTTAGATTCTTTTCCACTGTAGGTTATAATAAGATATTGGATATAGTTCCTTGTGCTATACAGCAGGTTCCTGGGTTGTTGTTTTTTTTTTTTTTTCAAATCTATTATATATATATACATACATATATATATATATATATATATATATATATATATAGTAGTATATATATCTGTCCCACATCACTTGCTTCAGCTCTTCAAGAAAAAAGAGCCATACCATCACAGCCAGGGATCTAATGTGTGAGGTAGGGGAGCAGCTAAGACCGTTTTCTTATCCTAGTACCATGTGTGATACCTCATTTTACAGTTAGTTCCTTTTTAATATTAATATCATATAATTACTATACGACATTGTGCTACATTATTTTATGCTATACTATCTTATATGCCCATCACTGGTGACTCAGTGGAAAAGAATACATCTGCCAAGCAGGAGACAGGGGGTCAATCCCTGGGTCAGGAAGATCCCTTGAAGAAGGAAATGGCAACTGGCTCCAGTATTCTTGCTTGGGAAATCACATGGACAGAGGAGCCTGGTGGGTTTACAGTCCACGGGGTCGCAAAAGATTCAGACATGACTTAGTTACTAAACAGCAACAATACTATCTTATATCATATCATAATTATATTTTATAGTTACTTTTAATACCTTTCGAGATTTCTTGACAATAAGATTGTGAAAATCCCATTTTCAGAGTAGTTGTTACAAGGATTCTTGCTGCACTTTCAAGATGTGAGGACCATTGCTAGGGCATCAGCGCCACTCATCGCACACCAAATGGCAAGGAAAGGAAAGTTCTCAGGCAGTGAGGTCAAGATGAAGGAAGAGGCTGTTATTTTTTTTTTTTTTTTTTTTGCTTTTTGGTTATATTATCCTGGGCTTCACTGGTGGCTCAGCTGGTAAAGAATCTGTCTGCAATGCAGGAGACCTGGGTTTGATCCCTGGGTTGGGAAGATCCCCTGGAGAAGGAAATGGCAACCCACTCCAATATTCTTGCTTAGAAAATCCCATGGACAGAGAAACTTGGCAGGCTATAGTTCATGGGGTTGCAAAAGAGTCAGTCACGACTGAGCATGCACACATGGCTAAATATAAAATACTTTTTGGATTGTCTATCATTGAATAGGTTTCACATTACATCTTGCCCTTTACTATCCAGATTGTTTTTAAAAGTGACTTTACTTCTAATATGAGATTGAGCTTTAAAGCCAATACTTGACTCATACAATGAAAATCCCAAGTAATGCTAAGTTTAAAAATCAGTATCCTTGGGCTTCCCTGGTGGCTCAGTGGTAAAGAATCTACCTGCCAACGCAGGTAACATGGGTTTGATCCCTGATCTGGGAAGATCCTACATGCAGCGGAGCAACTAAGCCCGTGTGCCACAACTACTGAGCCTGTGTTGATCCCACGCACCACAACTTAAACGAGAAGGCTCTAGAGCCCAGTCTCTGCAACAAGAGACGCCCTGGCAATGAGAAGCTTGCACACCACAATTATAGAAAAGCCTGTGCAGCGAGGAAGACTCAGCACAGCCATAAATAAAGGAAAATTAAAAACAACAACAAAAAAAACCTGTATGCTTACTTACTTCTCTCCTTTCTTTTTTTTATTGAAAATGCATTCCTTATGCTATCAATCTGTTATGTTGTTCATAAAACACACAGACAAATAAAGCCTAAACCTAAACTGGAGAGAGAAAACTGAATAAAAGTAAACTGGAAATATCCCCTTCAAACTTAATTCCTGTGGCTTTCATGGAGCTGTAAAGGTTACCATATAATCTAGTGGATTTATGGAATAAGTTTGTTGTTGGGCAAAAGAGAAAAACCAGTGAGTACCATTTATTCATTTAGAAAATATTTATTAAATGCCTGATAGCATCAAGCAATGTACAACAAGGAGCATGGTAAAACCATGCCTGACCCTATAGTTTGGCTGATTGGAGTAGAGAGATAATTAGTGATCTTTGCAAATATCAGTGACCTTTGAAATATAGGCTTCTATTAGTTATGGTAAAAGAAAAGAATTAACAAGATCTTTTTAAAAGTTTGAAGACCTTGAATTTTATCCAGGGTGATATTAAAAATGTTTAACAACTGGCAATGCTATCAACCAATCAAAATCAGCAGAGGCTGCTCAGCCATACCAATGAATTCTGCCTGAATATTAGCCCTGGTTATATTAATTTAGGGATTTACATTCATAGTAAGTAGAATGAAAATGCAAAGATAGTCATTTTAAATATGTCCCTTTTTATCTATTTGCTTTTTTTATAAGTCTCTTTTTTAAGTTATTGGTAACAAAGTTAGTTTAAAAACACAAATACAATATGAGAAAAACTTAGCTAGATTTTAAATTTCGGGTATTTCTCATTTTGCCATTTTTAGTGAATTTATTTTATAAAATTTTATTATTATTTTGAATAGATATTACCTTCACATGATTAAAAACATTCACATGATTAAAAATTCAAAAGACACAAAAGGCTCTCCAGGTAAGAGTCTCTTCCACCCTTTAGACAGTTTTCCTGTCTGAAGGAAATCAATATTGCCCCTTTTCTTGTAAAAGTAAAAGTAAAGTGAAGTCGATCAGTCATGTCCAACTCTTTGCGACCCCACAATTGTAACCTGCCAGGCTCCTCTGTCCATGGGGTTTTCCAGGCAAGAATACTGGAATGGGTTGCCATTTCTTTCTCCAGAGGATATGTAAAGTCTTCCAGAAACATTGTGTACATGACTTTTTTTTCCTTCTTTAGGTTAGTAAATATCTTTAGACTGGAGCTTGTAGACCAGCACAGAAAAGAAGTGGTGACTAAATCAGACAAACAAGAACAGTAAGATACAGAGCTTTATGATGGATTGAATGTTTATGTCACCCCTAATTCCGAAATTGAAACCCTAACCCTGTGGTAATGACCCAGGGAGGTAGGTGGGGCCTTTGAGAGGATTAGGTCATGAGGGAGAGCATTCGCATATGGGATTGCGAGCATCCATGCTCAATCGCTCAGTTGTGTCTGACTCTTTGCCACCCCATGGATTGTAGCCCACCAGGCTTCTCTGTTGATGGGATTTCCCAGGCAAGAATACTGGAGTGGGTTGCCACTTCCTATTCCAGGGGATCTTCCTGACCCAGACAGCAAACCAGAGTTTCCTGATTGGCAGGCGGATTCTTTACCACTGAGCCACCAGGGAAGCCCTCATGAATGGGTTTAGTGTCCTTTATTAAAGAGACTACAGAGTGACCTTTAGCCCTTTTGTCATATGAAGACACATGGAGAGTCTCTGAGCCAGAAAGCAGGTTCCCAGCAGACACCGAGTCTGCTAGCACCTTGATCTTGGACTTTCCGGCCTCTAGAACTATGAGAAATAAGTTTTCTGCTGTTTATAAGCCCCCGCTCCCACCAGTGTTCTGTTATAGCACCTGGAATGGACTAAGACATATGGGAAAATGAATCTCAGTAACTCACAGGGTAGGATATTCTGTCTACTGCTATATTCTGGGGCAAAGATGCTCCGTTAAAAGGAAAGAAGGCTTTGACTGTATGCTTTAAAGATGGACTATTTCAAGTTCATTATATACATCTAGAGTTAAAGAAATCATAGCATAATTTTTTAAAAGGGATCCTGATTTGTTTTTTAAAATTAAGGTGCAATTCATACACCACACCACCCAGCATTTTCATATATTCACAAGGCTGTAAAGCCAGCACTACTGTCTAATTTCAGAACCTTTTCATTACCCCCCAAAATGAAGTCCATACCCATTACAGTCAGTCACTCCTCCCCTGCTCCCTGGCCCCTAGAAACCACTCATCTATTTTCTGTCTGTATGGATTTGTCTATTTTGAATATTTCATATAAATGGAATCATATGCTAGATGGCTTCGGTGTCTGGTTTCTTTCACTCAGCATACTATGTTCAAAGTTTATGTTGTAGCATATATCAGTACTTCATTCTTTTTTCTTGCCTGTGCCTTTTAAAATTTAACCATTTTTAAGTGTACAGTTCAGTGACATGATGCCCACTCACACTGTTGTGCAACATCCCCACATCCGTCTGCAGAACTGTTTTTAAAACTCAAGCTGAAACTCTACCGGTTAAGTAACATCCCTATTTCTTCGTAACCTGTATTTTACTTTCTTTCTCTGTGAATTTGCCTATTCTAAGAACTTCATAAAAGTGGAGTCAAACAATATTGGTCCTTTTGTGTCTGGTTTATTTCACGTAGCACAATATCTTCAAAGTTCACTCATGAGTAGCTTGAAACAGAACTGCCTTTCATTTTCAGGCTGAACACTGTTCCATTGTTTGGCTAGACCCCATTTTGTTTATCCATTTCTCACCAAATGGATGTTTGGGTGTTTACATTTTTGACAATTATGAATAATGCCACTGTGAACATTAGTGTACACATTTTTGTATGACCATGTTTCCAGTTCTCTTGGGTGGAAGAGACTCTCAGTGAGAACTATAGAGGAATTTGATGAGTAATACACATTAGCCAGAGATGGATAAAGTCCCCTCATACAAACATTTGAGTTTCGAACTTTCAAAGATGCGAATGTGTGTTTGCATGTCCAATCACATTAGTTCATGCATCTGGCGTGCACGGTCATGTGTGTCCATCCACTACAGGTGGCTGTGCTTTTGTGTACTTTACAGTACAGTAGAGCAGTTTTTTAATTTCAAGCCCAGGATGTCTGGAAGCAAGCTTACAAACAGCGGAGTGTAGCCAGTTGTGTTAGTTGGGTACCGAGGCTGACTGTGTTGGATTTACGATCAAATTGGACCTATGAATTCGCTTTTGGAACAGAACTCATTCATACAGAGTAGACTTACTGTACTTTGATCATGGACAATGGTCATTGAGACCGTGTTTCCTTTGAGGAAGTGTGAAAGTAACTTAGATATGGATATATAGATTTATATACATTCCTTTGTTAATGTTCTTTTTCATTATGGTTTATTCCAGGATACTAGATATAGTTCCCTGTGCTATACAGTAGGACCTTGTTGCTTAGCCATTCTAAATGTAATAGCTTGCATCTACCAACCCCAAACTCCCGGTCTGTCCTGCTCCCTCCTCTCCTCCCACTTGGCAACCACAGGTCTGATCTCTACGTCTGTGAGTCTGTTTCTGTTTTGAGGGCAGGTTCATTGGTGCCACAGTTTAGATTCCACATATAAGTGATATTCATATGGTGTTTGTCTTTCTCTTTCTGACTTAGAATCAAGTATACTTTAAATAGTTACCCATTTTCCAAGCAGAGCTCTTCTTGCTTCAAATACTTACAATTAAAAAAAAAAAAGATGGAATGATTTCATATTTTGTGGTTCAAAATACCCATTAAAAAGACATCATTAGGACTTCCCTGATGGTCCAGTGGTTAAATATCTGCCTGCCAATGCAGGGGACATTGGCTCAATCCTTTGTGCCAAGAGATTCCACATGCCTAGGTGCAACTGAGCACAAGCGCTACAAGAACTGAAGCCTGCATGCCCTAGAGCCCTGCTCCCCAACAAGAGAAGCCACCATAATGAGAAGCCTGCTCACTGCAGCCAGAGAGTGGCCCCTGCTTGCCAAAACTAAAGAAAGCCCATGCACAGCAATGAAAACCCAGCACAGTCAAAAATAAAATAAATGAATTTTAAAAAGACATTATTAAAGGATCAATCACTAAATATTGCCAGTCTTTTCCATTTTATCAACTGAGTATAAAGAGACAGATTTTGTACCTGAAAGGGTAACTTTATTTATAACTTGGGCAAACTTTCCTTTTTCTCAGTTTCTCCATGTGAGACAATTCATCTTAGAGAATAAATAATTTTTTAAAGGCAAGAAATAAGAAAAGAATGGAACTATAAAGTGAAATCATTTTTGGAATATGAAAGGCGATGACAAAACTGACAAAGGAAAAATAGGAAAACGGACAACCTCCCTCCAAATATTTCAGCATGACTAGTATTAGAACTTGTGAAATTTATGAGTGAGTAGCTCTGTTTTTTTTTTTATTTCATGAGTTCACATACCAGTGGGTGTACATTACATATATGTTTGCATATGTGTGCCTCTGGGCTTATAGCTCAGTGTTTATCTGTATAGGTTTGTTGTTATATACCATCGAGGACAGAAACTATGTCTTATTCACCTTGACTTCTCCACTGCAGAGTGCTGTATGTGGCATATTACAAGTGCTCAAGCTTGCTGGAAGGAATGAATATGCTTGTGACAATGAATATCCTTTGGATGTATGGCTACCATGTGAGTGTATTTACATATTAGTGGAGAGGTGTTTTCCTGAGCTTCAGTCACTTGTGTATCTATCTGAATGGGTGAGGAAGGGACAACTCGAGTGAGGAGGTTTGGCAGAGGAGGGCAAGCTGGAGCCAGGAAGCAAGAGACAGCAGGTAACAGGCGTGACTGTCTCTCTGGCGCCCACCCCGCGCTCTGTGGGCTTTCAAAAGTTCCCTTCCTCCTGGCACTTTCTAAATTCTCTTGCACTATTCCTATTTAGAAACTAGCTCAGGGCTATTTCTTCCCTTTTGTGGAGGAGGATGAGGAGCTGGTTTCATGCTTCCAACAGATCTGTTTTCCTTTCTTTTTTTAGACTCTCAAATTCTGCTTTCAAAGGGCAGGCAAAATGGAGACTGAAATAATTGATTCAACAACAACCTCAAGGCCGTAAAATGCCATCTTTGCTACTAACCAGGGAATATCATATATCACAGGTAGACACTTTTTATACTTTAGAGAAGAAGAAAAAGAATACCATTTTCTCCTCCCTCCTAATTAACTGCCCCTTGGGCTACTAGGACCCTCAAATAACAGTGACAGATGATCTCAGAATTTCTAGATAATAGAAATAGTAGAGAGGATTTCCTGGGTGGTCCAGTGGTTAAGACTCTGTGTTTCTGCTGCAGAAAGCAAGGGTTCAATCCCTGGTTGGGCAATTAAGGTCCCACAGGCCAATGAAGTGGTCAAAACAAGCAAACAAAGAAAAGGAAAATAGAAGAGAGCCTATAAAATAAAATTTAAAAACCTATAGAATTTTTCAGAAGACTGAAAAATCAGGATTCAGGGCTTTCATGGTGGTCCAGGGGTTAAGAATCTGCCTGCCAATGCAGGACATACAGGTTCCATTTCTGGTCGGGGAGATTCCACATGCCTCGGGGCAGCTAAGCCAGTGATCCACAACTATTGATCCTGCACGGCCTAGAGTCCACGTACTGCAGCTAGAGAGTAGCCTCCACTCGCTGCAACTAGAGAAAGCCCTCGTGCACCAATGAAGACTCAGTGCAGCCAAGAAAAAATAAAGAATAACAAAAAAAAAGAGAAAAATCAGGATTCACACATTTCCTGAACCTTTCGCTTGTGTCTAACAAAGTCCTATCAAGCATCTAATTCCCCTCCTCAGTCTCGGGCACCAGCAATTTTCTGGCACACACTGGTCTCACTCTTCTCAACTCCTCCTCCACTTGCAGCCCATGCTCCACCTGGACTTTCTAGGATTCGCTATTGCCCGCCAGATGATTCTGTTCATTTTCCCTTTCCAGGTAGATTACACTTACTTTCCCTTATGTGATCCACAGGTTCCAGGGGAAGCTCTCAACAAAACACCTGCTGACTGAACAACAACAAGAGATTCAGATGTTATAGAATTTTAGGGCTAAAAGGAATCTTAGGATCTTTTGGTTTTAGAGACGATAAGCAGAGGCTCAAAGGGTTATCTTTATAGATTATAAAGAAAAATCATTGGTTCCAGACTGTATGTTCAGCTGAATAATATACTTGGTTCCTCACTAAAAAGCCATGTGGTGCAAGCGTGCTTCAGATCAGATCAGATCAGTCACTCAGTCATGTCTGACTCTTTGTGACCCCATGAATTGCAGCACGCCAGGCCTCCCTGTCCATCACCAACTCCCGGAGTTCACTGAGACTCACATCCATCGAGTCAGTGATGCCATTCAGCCATCTCATCCTCTGTCGTCCCCTTCTCCTCTTGCCCCCAATCCCTCCCAGCATCAGAGTCCTTTCCAATGAGTCAATTCTTCGCATGAGGTGGCCAAAGTATTGGAGTTTCAACTTTAGCATCATTCCTTCCAAAGAAATCCCAGGGCTGATCTCCTTCAGAATGGACTGGTTGGATCTCCTTGCAGTCCAAGAGACTCTCAAGAGCCTTCTCCAACACCACAGTTCAAAAGCATGAATTCTTTGGCGCTCAGCCTTTTTCACAGTCCAACTCTCACATCCATACATTAGCACAGGAAAAACCATAGCCTTGACTAGATGAACCTTTGTTGGCAAAGTAATGTCTCTGCTTTTGAATATGCTATCTAGGTTGGTCATAACTTTCCTTCCAAGGAGTAAGCGTCTTTTAAATTCATGGCTGCAGTCATCATCTGCAGTGATTTTGGAGCCCAGATAAATAAAGTCTGACACTGTTTCCACTGTTTCCCCATCTATTTCCCATGAAGTGATGGGACCGGATGCCATGATCTTCGTTTTCTGAATGCTGAGCTTTAAGCCAACTTTTTCACTCTCCTCTTTCACTTTCGTCAAGAGGCTTTTTAGTTCCTCTTCACTTTCTGCCATAAGGGTGGTGTCATCTGCATATCTGAGGTTATTGATATTTCTCCTGGCAATCTTGATTCCAGCTTGTGTTTCTTCCAGTCCAGCATTTCTCATGATGTATTCTGCACATAAGTTAAATAAACAGGGTGACAATATACAGCCTTGATGAACTCCTTTTCCTATTTGGAACCAGTCTGTTGTTCCATGTCCAATTCTAACTGTTGCTTCCTGGCCTTCATACAAATTTCTCAAGAGGCAGATCAGATGGTCTGGTATTTCCATCTCTTGTGCTTAGTCATGTCCAAGTCTTGGAGACCCCATGGACTGTAGCCTGCCAGGCTCCTCTGTCCATGGGATTTCCCAGGCAAGAATATTGGACTGGGTTGCCATTTCCCACTCTCGGGGAATCTCCCTGACCCAGGGATCAAACCCACATCTCTTGCATGTCCTGCATTGACAGGCAGATTCTTTATCACTAACACCTAGGAAACCCTGCTAGAACCATGGTCTTTCTATTCTGACCCCCAACCTTGATCTTCCTTATTCAGACCTCAAGCCCTACATTCTCAATGAATTGCTGCCCATGGTTTGACCTGACAGTGGGAAAAAATAACAATTAGGTCCCAGGATGACAACCTCCTTTCAAAAGGAGGTTGGGAGGACCATCGTGGTGTCCAATGACAACAGAAGGCATCAGAAAGAAAGGGGCACCAACTTGAAGGGGTGTGGAGAGTCAGCAAGAAAGTGGCAGGGGGACTTCCCTGGTGGTCTAGTGGCTAAGACTCCAAACTCCCTATGTAGGGGCCCGAGTTCCATCTCTGGTCAGGGAACTAGATTCCACTTGCTGCAACTAAAAAGATTCCACACGCCGCATCTAGAGATCCTGCATGCCATCATGAAGACCCAGTGCAGTCAAACAAATAAATAAAATAAATATTTAAATAAATAAATAATAAATAAAGTCAGTCATTGATAATAAAATCAAATAAAGAGGGTAGGAGATAGGGTCTTTAGAGGGCCAATGACCAAGTCTAAGCAGAGTCCAAGCAAATCCAGCTCTTCACCAAAAGGCGACTAGAGTCAGGTGGGAACTGATAGGCATGAGGGGCAGAAAGAGAAACACTAGACAAACTCAGATCTGGTTCTGACTCTACCCTTGACAAGGAGTATAATTTGGAACAAATTATTTAACTGTCAGGCCCTCAGGCAGACTCAGAATCTTACAGTCTCTGGTTGGGAGCAAGTCTTCATTCCAAGGCTTTGCAATCAGATTTTTGATCTTAAAAAGCTGGAAGAGGGTTGGAAGGATAAATTGGGAGTTTGGGATTAACATATACAAACTGTTATATATAAAATAAATAACCAACAAGGACCTACTTATAGTACATACACTACTCAATATTGTGTAATCACCCATAAGGGAAAGAATCTGGAAAAGAATAGATATGTATAATTGAATCCCTTTGCTGTACACTTGAAACTAACACAACATTGTAAATCAGCCATACTTCAAATAAAATTAAAAAAGAGCCCGGAAATAGTATCACTTCAAGTGGAAAACATTAGAGAGAATCATCTTTCCTTGCAGAATGTTGCAGTTGGTTTACATCACAGTTTACTCACATCACAGTTTATTCAGAGCCTGCTGTTAAGTCAAAATCCCATGGTTGTTATTTTAGTCTGTTGACACTGTGGTTGCATATTTCACCATGTGACATCATTACCATGGAGGCATCAGACATTTTGGGGCTCCTAAATTATGACCGATGGATGGTGGTTAGGTGCTTTTTCTCAGAACACCCTTTTAACTACATGTGTACTGTACTACATGTGTGAACCATATTAAAAAAAAAAAGAAATGTTCATCACTTTCAATTAAAACACTAGATGGAAAAAAAAAAAAACCTACACTAGACAGCAAAGAAATACATACTTATAAAACATTCCTCCTCTCAACGTTTTCACAAGTCCTGAATTATCTTGTAATCTGAGGATGCTATAATTTTGGCATCTACATTTGAATTAAATCTCTCTGCTTAAAGCCTCTTGTGAAGTTAAACTCCTATGAGGTTTATTTTAGACTGAAACAGTTTCATATTTTTCATTTTACTACAGAATAGAAAAAAGGCAAAATTAAAACAAAAACCAGGGACTTCCCTAGTGGTACAGTGTTTAAGACTCCACGCTTGCAATGCAGGGTGCCTGGGTTCTATCCCTGGCCAGCAAACTAAAATCCCATATGCTGTGCAGTGTGGCCAAAACAAAAAAAGAGGACCTCAAAATTACGCTGATCACTGGCAAATGCCCTGTTGTAGAAGTGTAGAAAAGCCCTTGAAGGTATCGTATGGACACGGTGTGCCCAGCTGTAAATTTAGGTATCTATTTTTAACCCCTTTCACAGTGTCAGAATGTTAGACCTGGAAGGGGCCTTTGAGGTCATCTGATCCAAGCCACTCAATTTCCAAAGGCAGGTAGTAAAGATCAGAGGCATAAGAGACTCACTGAAGTCAAGCAGGAGATTATTTAGTATAGCTGATCTGGAACCTGTGTTTTTCAAGTCTCAGCATTACTGTTCTTTGCTCGCTTTTACTTATATCTGTTTTTAAAATTATTAAATATCATTGCACTGTATACAGTAAAAAACAAAAACTCTCTCTTCCAACAGACTTCCCTCCCACTCTTCCATGTTGTCCAACATTTTAGGGGAAACCACTATTGATAGTTGGGCTTCTCTGGTGGCTCAACCAGTAAAGAACCCACCTGCCAATGCAGGAGACATAAAGAGACGTGGGTTTAATCCCTGGGATGGGAAGATTCCCTGGAGGAGGGCATGGCAACCCACTCTAATATTCTTGCCTGGAAAATTCCACGGACAGAGGAGCCTGGAGGCCTAGAGTCTGTGGAGTTGCAAAGAGTCAGACAAGACTGAGCACATGTGCACACACTATTATCAGTTTGCTGTATACATATGCAAATTCCATGTGTGTGTCTAAGTACTGATACATTCATTCACATACATATGGGTATATACACGGGCCAAGATTTTTTAAATTTGTATTATATTTAATTTTTATTGAATTATAATTGACATACAATATGATGTTAGTTTCAGGTGTACAACATAGTGATTTGACAGTTTTTTTTTTATTTTAATTGTTTTTTTTATTGAAGGATTTTGCTTGACAGAATTTTGTTGTTTTCTATCAAACCTCAACATGAATCAGCCATAGGTATGCATATATCCCGTCCCTTTTGAACCTCCCTCCCTCTGTCTCGGAGAAGGCGATGGCACCCCACTCCAGTACTCTTGCCTGGAGAATCCCATGGACGGAGGAGCCTGGTAGGCTGCAGTCCATGGGGTCGCGAAGAGTCGAACACGACTGAGCAACTTCACTTTCACGCATTGGAGAAGGAAATGGCAACCCACTCCAGTGTTCTTGCCTGGAGAATCCCAGGGACAGGGGAGCCTGTTGGGCTGCCGTCTACGGGGTTGCACAGAGTCGGACACGACTGAAGTGACTTGGCAGCCCCTCTCTCTCCCCACCCCACCCCTCTAGGTTGATACAGTGCCCCTGTGTGAGTTTCCTGAGCCATGCAGCAAATTCCCATTGCCTATCTATTTTACCTATGGCAGGCTAAGATTTTTGAAAATAGTTTTACTCCAAACTAGAACCTAACTAAACCAAACTAAAAATGGCAGGGGGGTGATAAAATGGGATAAAATGATAAAATGTTCTGAACAACAAAATAAATATCATTTCTAACAGAAATTGTTATTTCTCTTATCATTGCTCATCTAGAAATAATCATGAAATTTTTAAACATTTTTATTTATTTGACTGCACTGGGTCTTAGTGGTGCCATGTGGGTTCTTTAGCTGCAGCATGCAAACTCTTGCGGCATGTGGGATCTAGTTTCCTGAACACAGATGGAACCCAGCCCCCTGCATTGGGAGCACAGACTCTGAGCCACTGGGCCACCAGGGAATTCCCTAGAAATTCTCATAAAATTTGACAAAAGCTATTCAGGCTTCCCAGGTGGAGCCAGTGTTAAAGAACTCACCTGCTGGGACTTCCTGGTGGTCCAGGGGCTAAGACTCCATGCTCCCAATGCAGGGGGCCTGGGTTTGATTTCTGGTCAGGGAACTAGATCCCACATGCTTCAACTAAGGGTTCACATGCTTCAACAAAATTGCAACCAAATAAATTAAAAAAAGAAAACTCACTTGCTAATGCAGGTGATATAAAGGACACTGGGTTCGATCCGTGGGTCATGAAGATCCCTTGGAGGAGGTCATGGCAACCTACTCCAGTACTCTTGCCTGAGAATCCCACAGACAGAGGAGCCTGGCCAGCTATAGTCCATGGGGTCTCCAAGAGTTGGACATGACTCAGTGACTAACACACATGAAGGGGTCCTCAGTGCTATGCACGGTGGGTAGGGTGGAATTTATTCTTTGGAGCAGTCTGTTATCGCTTTTGCTTCATAGGATTAGTTTGGTATTTTAGAAAGATCATTCTGGGACCAGAATAGAGGATGGATTAGAGACAGTGAAACCAGCTGAGGGGTTACTGCAATGTGCCAGGCAAAGGGGGGTGAGTGTGTGAACTGAGAATGTGGAGCTGGATGTGCACAAGTCAAAGGAGAAAAGGGGTCTGGATGAAGAGACCTCGGAGGAAGACTCACAGAACCTGAAAACCAGTTGGATATGGAGGTGAAGGGGAGCTGGTAGACACTCCTCCTTCTCATCTCCTAAATCTTTAAAAAATGTTTATTAATTTATTTGGCTGTGCTGGGTCTTAGTTGCAGCACACAAGGTCTTTAGTTGCAGTATGTGGGACTGAATTTCCTGGCCAGTGATAGAACCTGGGCCCCAGCCCTGGGAGCAAAGAGTCTTAGCCACTGGACCACCAGGGAAGTCCCTAAGATCTTTCTTTCTAAGCAGGAACTTTGTCTCTCTTGCCAACTCTGGCCATGTAACTGGGGCTCAATTGAAGTTTTCTTTATTTTTGTTCTAAATGTATTTCAGTTTTTTTCAATTAAAATTTTTGAAGAAATCCTTCATTTTTTTTTGTATCCCCTATACAATCCTAAGCAATTCCTTTTCATGTTTTGATTACCAAAATTTTAATGCTTTTTTTTCCTTCAAAGTATGATTTCAACTAAGACAATAGTTCTTATTACTCACCCGGTCATTCAAAAGCTGATGGTTTAGGGGTGTCCAGGTACTCATCTTTGTCTGCATTTTGGGACCATTTGTGTTTTTTGGAGGTGCAAATGCCATCATGAAATAACTGGATATTCTTCTGTAAGAAAAACTATGATTCATTTCTTCTGAAGATATAGTTTTTCTTACAGAAGAATATCCAGTTATTCTAAACTAAACTAAACTATAGTTTGTTTAAACTAACTAAACTAAACTAAACTCACTAAAAATGGTAACACCATATAATCTTTTTCAGTACACTGGGACAGGGACTAGGGGGAGAGTGACATTTACTGGGAGTATTTTATATGTCAGGCACTTAACAGGTTTGCTCAATTAAACCCATAACAATATGGTAAGGTGGTGGGTTTTAGCTTATTTTACAGATGAAGAAAATGAGGCTCACTTTGCTTTGCCCCGAGTTATACAGACAGTAGGTGGTGAAACAGAGAATCAGACCCAGGTCTGTTTAACTCTGTTTGATTTTCATTGGACCAAGCGGAAAAAATCAGAATCACTCTTAGCTAAGAACATACCATATTGGTCAGAAAGAAGTATTTATAAAATCACTGTGCAATCTGATCTACTCCATTTTGTCCCTTGTGACCTCCTTCTTCCTCTGCTAACTTTCTGACATCTAGCTAACAAGGGCTCTAGCTTGCTACCATATTTAAGAAGTAGAATAGTACAATGGACAAGGCCAAGAATTTATATATGGACAGATTTGGGTTTATTGAGAAAAATACACTGGGGAAAATATACAGTACACCCAGTACTGTATATGTCTGCCTTCATTTTTGTGGCCTCACAGCATGTGGGATCTCAGTTCTCCCACCGGAGATGAACTCACATCCCTTGTATTGGAAATGTTGAGTCTTAACCATGACTGCTGTTGTTCAGTCACTAAGTTGTGTCCAACTCTTTGCAACCCCATGGACTGAAGTACACCAGGCTTCCCTGTCCTTCACTATCTCCAAGTTTGCTCAGACTCATGTCCATTGAGTTGGTGATGCCATCCAACCATCTCATCCTCTCTTGCCTCCCTTCTCCTCCTGCCTTCAATCTTTCCCAGCATCAGGGTCTTTTCCAAGGAGTCGGCTCTTTGCATCAGGTGGCCAAAGTTTTGGAGCTTCAGCTGCAGCATCAGTCCTCCCAATGAATATTCAGGGTTGATTTCCTTTAGGATTGACTCATTTGATCTCCTTGCTGTCCAAGGGAGTCTCAAAGGTCTTCTCCAGTACCACAATTAAAAAGCATCGATTCTTCAACGCTCAACCTTCTTTATGATCCAATTCTAACCATTGGACAGCCAGGGAAGTCCCTGTGTATGTCTTCATTGGATTAAAGCACTCTAATTTCCATGAGGGATTACTTTTCCCTCAGTGTTTAGGGTCTGCTGGGTTGGTTAATCAAGGTGGCCTCCCCTTGCCCAGTCATAAGACTAAGCTAGGCCAGGTAACTGATGCTGGCTTATCCTTGCTTTACAGCCAAGGTGATCATTCAAAGTACCATAGATGCTCTGAGTAGACTGTTAAGCTGTTCTTAGACTCTTCTTGGAGGGGCTTCCTTGGTGGTGCTAGTGGTAAAGAATCTGCCTGCCAATTCTGGAGACATAGGAGATGCAGGTTTGATCCCTGGGCCAGGAAGATCCACTGGAGGAGGCCATGGCAGCCCACTCCAGTATTCTTGCCTGGAGAATCCCTTGGACAGAGGACCCTGGTGGGCTATGGTCCCCAGGGTCACAAAGAATCAGACACAACTGAAGCAACTTAGCATGCATGCATGTCCTTTCTTATCCATTTTGTGAGCCACCTGATAGCCTTCAATAAATTTCACCTACATTAGCTAGAAGACCCTTCTTGTAGGGGAATCCCTGGTGGCTCAGATGGTAAGGAATCTGCCTGCAGTGCGGGAGACCTGGATTCGATCCCTGGGTTGGGAAGAGTCCTTGGAGGAGGGCATGGTAACCCACTCCAGCATTCTTGGCTGGAGAATCCCCATGGACGGAGGAGCCATGGAAACAACTGAGCGACTAAGCACACAGCACACACACATTAGCTAGAATCTATTTCTGTTGTTTGCAACCAAAACTTTTTACATGACACAGTTTGGATCCTGGCTCTAAAACTTACTAGCTTTGAAACTTTTTGCAAGTAGTCACTCAGTCATGTCCGACTAACCCTATGGACTGCAGCATGCCAGGCTTCCCTGTCCTTTCCCATCTCCCGGAGGTTACTCAAACTCATGTCCATTGAGTCAGTTATGCCATCTAACCACCTCGTCCTCTGGCATCCCCTTCTCCTCCTGCCTTCAATCTTTCCCAGCATCAGGGTCTTTTCTAATGTGTGGGCTCTTCGCATCGAGTGGCCAAAGAACTGGAGCTTCAGCTTCAGCATCAGTCCTTCCAATGAATATTCAGAACTGATCTCCTTTAGGATTGACTTGGACAGGTACACACTGCTATACTTAAAATGGATAACCAACAGGGACCCATGATATAGCACAAGGAACTGTGCTCAATGGCAGCCTGGCTGGGGGAGAATGGATACATGTATATGTATGGGTGAGACCCTTCATTGTTCATGTGAAACTACCACAACACTGTTAATTGGTTATACTCCAACACAAAATAAAGTGTTAAAAAAAAAAATAGCATCACCACAGACTTTCTTAGAACTTCCTGTTATTTCCAGAGTTCTTCAAAGCCTGTCCTTGAAGGGGGCACAACAAAATATTTTAAGGTAAAAAATATTTAAAGCAGATGGATGGCATTTTCAGTATATAGCTTCAGTGTTTCTGTTTGTTTGTGCCTTCTTCCTCTCTGAAGGTATGTTTCAGATCCAAAGCAGCGGTGCTGAGTTGGAGCCTGCACAGGATTTGCCTGCCTGACCCAGGGCTCCAAAAATTATAGCAACAAATATAAGACAATTTTTAAAAATATTTATTTTTATTTATTTATCTGGCTGAGCCAGGTCTTTGTTAGGGCATGTGGGATGTAGTTCCCTGACCAGGGATAGAACCCAGGTCCCCTGGACCACCAGGGAATTCACCCAGACAATATTTTGATCCACATGCCACAACTAAGACCTGGCACAGCCAAATAAATAAAAACAAATTTTTTTTTTAAATTAACCGTTAGTTTTGGACTTACAGAGGATTCCCCCAAATGCTAGATCTGAAATTTTGTGACTCTCACTTGACATGTAATATTCCCTCTCAGGTTTAAATTAGAGCTGCAGAGAAAGCCAATAGTTTTAAAACCTCAGGGTTTTAAACCATAGATAATGTCTTCCTGCAGTTGCCTGCTGATACCACTCCACTGGAATAAGGGGAAATAAAGGAGGTTCAGATGAGCCCTCACATTCTTAGCTCCTAACAGCTAAGTTGCAAAGATGTAAGAAATGATTTCATTACAGTATTATTAATTGGCTGCTATAAAAATACACATGAGCAGGCAAATATATAAAGCATGGTCACTGAGTCTAGATCTGCTCAGTTAAAAATCACATATTTCCTTTTTTATTGCTATTTATTCATGTTTGACATTTCTTCTATTTAAATTGATTGAAGTTGTGTGTGTGTGTGTGTGTGTGTGTGTGTGTGTGTGTTTTAATTTTTATTTATCTGTTTAGGCTAAGCCACTCGGCTTGCAGAATCTTAGTCCCCAACCAGGGATTGACCCTGGCCCTCGGCAATGAACATACAGAATCCTAACCTCTGGACTGCCAGGGAATTCCTTAAACCAATTGTTTTCAATCTTTTATTTTATTTTTTTCAGGGCTATAAAACTCTTTGAGGGTATGATGAAAACTATGAATCTTCTCCCTAGAAAAATTCATATTAACATTGCTGCTGCTGCTGCTAAGTCACTTCAGTCGTGTCCGACTCTGTGTGATCCCACAGACGGCAGCCACCAGGCTCCCCCGTCCCTGGGATTCTCCAGGCAAGAACACTGGAATGGGTTGCCATTTCCTTCTCCAATGCATGAAAATGAAAAGTGAAAGGGAAGTCGCTCAGTCGTGTCCGACTCTTAGTGACCCCATGGACTGAAGCCTACCAAGCTCCTCCATCCATGGGATTTTCCAGGCAAAGTACTGGAGTGGGGTGCCATTGCCTTCTCCGCATATTAACATTATATTTTGCTTATACCAGGTTAAAAACTTCTGTTGTAAGCTCAGAAACTCTCTTTTCCCAGTTTAAGTAGAAAACAATCTGACTGATTCTAAGCCCAATTTCTGATTAAGACAAAGCAGCTTTTCCAGGTCCTCCCTAAGGTTTTGCATGTTTTTTTGTTTGTTTGTTTTTGTTTTTTTCCTTCCTGGTTCTTCAGAGCTACAAATCATTTGAATTAGGCTCTTTTTTTCAAATCAATTTGAATAAAGTTTGGTTTTCAGGAGATGGGCCTGGCTGAGCAAAAGAGCCCTCTTGGTAATAGTCTTCCTGAAGCAGGCAAATGGAGGTATCCTGCCCTGGTTTTTGTCATTATCCTTTTACAGTTTTTTCCTCTGTCCACTCTAGAAGATGGGCAGTGTGCATATCTGCATGTCCACACTGGATCACAGTATAGACCACTCAGACGCTTTCATACAACATACAAAAAAATTACAAGACAAAGCAAGTTGCCTTCCCTCCTTCTACATACAAACCTTGCTGTTGTTTTTTCATGACCTCTTTCCCCCTTAATGGCTGTCCTTGCATGTTCCCCTTTAATTTTTCTTTGGATAAAGGGGAAGAAAAAGGGCTTCTGGCCCTTACCCCCAGTGTGTGCTTCTAGTGTCATGCTTAAAGGCAAGGATAGGTCCTCTGGTAAAGTTCCAGTGGTAACACACCTCCAATCCCATCTTCAAAGCCATTCTTCACACTGTCACCATTGCACAACTTCACTAAAGACTTATTAGGTCTGTATTACAGGTATAAAGACAAGTCTTGACTATAATGGAGATTACAGTCTACTACAAGAGGGTTTTTTTAACAAAAAAATGTATATATTTAAGGTGATGTTTTAGTATATGTACACATTGTGGGATGCTTACCACAATCAAACTATGTAACATATCCATCACCTCCCATAGTCACCGTGTGTGTGTGCATGTGTGCGTGTGTGTGCATGTGTGTGCTTCTGTGTGTGTGATTACCCTTGAGATCTACTCTTCTAGCAAATTTCAAGTATATAATATATTATTATTAACAATAGTCACCATGATCCCTGGGCAGGAAGATCCCCTGAAGAAGTAAATGGCAACCCACTCCAGTATTCTTGCCTGGAGAATCCCATGGACAGAGGAACCTGGTGGGCTACAGTCCATGGGGTTGCAAAAGTGGGACACAACTTAGCGACTAAACTACCACCACCATCACCACATAGTCACCATGCTGTACTTAAGGTCTCTAGAACTTATTCCTTTTATAACTGAAGGTTTGTACCCTTTGATCAATATCTCCACACTTCCCTCCTCCCCAACTTTGGCTAACCACTACTCTATTCAGGGAAGTATTTTTTAAAAGGTCTGTTAGTCATTTTTCAGCTCAAAAACCTTCAGAGACTCGATAATGGCTACAGAATCCTTAGCATGCTAGTCTAGGTACACCATGAATTTACCTTTTTGGTTCATCCTCCTTCCTCTCCCTTCATGCACTATCTGTACAGACACACTGAACTTCAGATCAGAGAATGTGGTACAAAACTGGTGCTTCTCTGCTAATGTGGTTTTCTGAATGTGCTCACCTGAATCCTAAACTCAGTAGTGCACAGTAGGTGCTCAATAAAACCTTGTCTCAATCAGTGGAATGAATGAACACAACAGTGGAGGTGAGTGGTTTAAGGATTAAAGCTAGTGGCAAAGAAGGTACAACTCAACATTAGGAACCGAGCACTGGGGTTAGACTCAGGATAATCGGGTTTTTATTTGGTGTTTACAGAGCAGAACACGGTTGAGTTTCTCCACTAACACACAGCTCACCCATTGTACGCTGCAGTATCATCAGAGAAGGAAATAGAGATTACCAGGAAATGATCAGGAAATAGGGTACGGATGTGAGAGTTGGACTGTGAAGAAGGCTGAGCACCGAAGAATTGATGCTTTTGAACTGTGGTGTTGGAGAAGACTCTTGAGAGTCCCTTGGACTGCAAGGAGATCCAACCAGTCCATTCTGAAGGAGATCAGCCCTGGGATTTCTTTGGAAGGAATGATGCTAAAGCTGAAAGTCCAGTACCTTGGCCACCTCATGTGAAGAGTTGACTCATTGGAAAGGACTCTGATGCTGGGAGGGATTGGGGGCAAGAGGAGAAGGGGACGACAGAGGATGAGATGGCTGAATGGCATCACTGACTCGATGGATGTGAGTCTCAGTGAACTCCGGGAGTTGGTGATGGACAGGAAGGCCTGGCGTGCTGAGATTCATGGGGTCGCAAAGAATCGCACACAACTGAGTGACTGATCTGATGTGATCTGATCTAGATTTAAATATGAATTCATCTTATATTCAACTAGGTGGAAACAAAGAGAAACTATAAGACAATGCAAAGACCTAGTGCTTTGATAAGCATCGAGGTAATTATTTGTTGGTTGTTAATTTCATATATATGATGCACCTGGTCATTTAACTGCTAATACAGAGCAAAATGTAATTCCTGGGGTCACTACCAAGGCTCATGAGAAGCCCAGGAGGACCTGAGAGAAGAGCTCTCAAAGGAGTCTCCATCTTTTTCATGCAGTGATCACTGCTCTCACCTCTTTAAGTCTTTCTCTTCAAGTCTTTCTCCTCAAGCCTCTAGCGCTGGTGTTGCCATAGCTCCTGTTTCTGTGACTCCGTCTAGCTCCCACCCCTTCCAGTAGGCCAATCACTACCTATAAATCTTTTCCCTGGCATCCGGGGTCTCTTAGGCAACAATGTGTGGTCTCTTGATTGGCTGGGAGATCCTGGCGGGCTGGCTCCAAATTTGGGCACAGGGACAGAATGGAAAAGTGGGAGGGCCCAGAGGGTGGGAAAGGCTGCCATCTCTCAATAGAGTGCTAGGACGAATATACAACCAATCCTGAAACAAACAGCATTAAATGCCCCCATTCAAGCTGTAAGTATTGTCCAAATCAGGCCAACCTACTGAGCACGCCCAGTTATATCGTTCTGGTCACTCCGGGGTTCTGAAACGTAAACTCCATTTCTCCGGGTTTTTAGAGTGGCCAACAGGTAAAAGAAGGTTGCAGGAAAAACAATTCTGGAGAGGTTCAATGAAAGAATAGCACCTGCACACAGGAAGGGAAAGAACGTGGGAAAATTGCCCAACACACAAACTCAGCAATGCTTCAACATGAATTGTAATTTATTGGATTAAGGAATTCAGGCCGACTAACAGATACACCAGGGAACCAGCAGATGGCATGCCTGAATAAGGATAACTCCAAATTTGGGAAATTTTCTGATCTGGTCTAATTTCATTAATGAAATTTATGAAGCATCTACCATGTAATGAGAGGCAGAGTGAGAATGCAAGAATAAAAAAAAAAAAAAAAAGAAATCTAATGAGGATTTGAAAGTACAATGTAGAAATAACTACTGGTATAGAACTATAAACTAATGCTAGAGAAAAACAACATTTCAGAAGGGACATCTGGGAAGTGTAAAACAGTTCTTATGGGCAGCAGCTAACCAAATTCAAAAAAGAAGACTTTTCTCATTATCGCACGTTCTCTAAAATACATAAAAAATGTACTCTCTTCCAAGGTAAATAAATGTAAACCCTATGTTTATATTGTTTCATTGTTTTGAAATAGGCAGCATTCATATATCTCCCGTTTAAAAAGAAAATGAAAAGTAAAGCTCATAGTTGCTGCTTTCTTTAGAGTTGACAAAGGATCAGTAAGTGGCCAAATCGAAACTTATGTTGTCTGAATTCCATCCCAGTGGTTTTAAGTATGGTTGTATGTTTTATGATCAGGTTGTACGTAAAATGAATAAACAAAGACTTTTGCAGGGGTGGAGGCCTGGGGGAGGTAAGTAGATGCAATACTAAATTACCATGTATTACCGGTTAACATGGATGGTTTCAAAATGGGTTCATCCAGAAAGAGACCCGTTTTAACAACTCCCTGGGAGAGTGTTGGGTCTCGGTGAAGTTCCTGAGCTACCAGGGAAGCCCTAAAGACTTTCTATTGGTGGTTATAACATTGAATGAAAGAAAGATGGGATTAAAGAGAGCCCGACACTTTATCCCTGTTAGATCTGAATATTTTTATCCCTGAAAATAAGGTCCCTTTCATTGATCCTCTCAACTAGCATCCTCTGGACCTCTCCTTGTTCAGCCCTTCACATTGTGTTCACGGTGAGCACATTGGCTCAATGTCCTCGAAAATTTAACATTACTTTCATTTAAAATTTTTTTAAATTCCTTTTAAAAATATTTATTTGGCTGCACTGGATCTTAGTTGCAGCACACAAGATCTTGGATCTTTAGTTGCAGTTTGTGGGATCTAGTTCCCAGTTGGTCTTCAGTCGCTAAGTCGTGTGTGACTCTGAAACCCCATCAACTGCTGCACTCCAGGCTTCCCTGTCTTGCACTAGTTCCCAGACCAGGGATTTAACCTAGGTCCTCTGCATTGGGAGGGTGGAATCTTAGTTACTGGACCACCAGGGAAGCCCCTCAACATTATTTTTAAAGGGAACATTTCAACCATAAAGAAAAGTTTACAGACTTGCCTAAGAAACACCCTTTTCTCCCTGCAGAGATTTTTTAAAATGTTAACATTTTGCTTCATGTGTGTGATTAAGAGTTGAAGCCTCTTTTACATGCTGCCCAGATCTCATTTCCCACCCTGCCTGCCTAGAGGCATCCACTGTCATAAAATTTAGTGTGCTGCCTACTTGTCCACTTTTTATGCTTATTATATATACATGTTTGGCCTTGTAAACAGTGTGACTGTTTTAAAGAGCTATCATAATTTACATACTTTGTAGTTCGCTTCGTTCACTCAGTGGTCTATTTCTGAGATGTGATCATGTTGATACATTCAACGATAATTTCTACATCATTCCCACCTCCCACTAGGAGCCAAGATATGTTCTATGCCTGACAGTTTTCACAAGACCATGTGTAAATTGCATAAAACTGTGAGAGCAGCACATCTCTAGAGGATCTGAAGGTACAAGGGATCTAGAAGTACCCGAAGCAGGTCTATACTGCTTTTCATAAATGTTCTTAGCTGCTTCACTCACTCACCTTCAGTAGAGGCAGTGTTGGCTCCACAAGACACAATGACTTGATAAGAATCAGCCTATGGATCAATGTTATTTAAAAAAAGAAAAAGTATTACTGCATTAGTATTTATTAACGACATTGAAAATGTCATTTCAGATCCCTTTTATGGTGCAATTCGCATAGCTCATCTTCTGACATCAAACGATATTTATGACTGTCTAAGCTCAGTATTTATTATCATTTAGGGAGCATCTTTAAAACAGATTGTTTCACTGGTGGCTCAAACAGTAAAGAATCTGGCTGCAATGCAGGAGACCTGGGTTCCATCCCTGGGTCGGGAAGATCCCCTGGAGAAGGGAATGGCAACCCACTCCAGTATTCTTGCCTGGAGAAGTCCATGGACAGAGGAACCTGGTGGGCTACAGTCCATTGGATCACAAAGAGTCGGACACGACTGAGGGACTAACACTTCCACTTTTCTTTGTATAAAGTAGTTGCCTATAATTAAAGATGCCACAGAGATGTGTCCCAAGGGTTTGGACAAACCACAGATTATATAGCTGTTTTTGGTCAGTCTCCTAACATGGGGTGGCAAAGATTCAGAGAGAAGATTATACTAAAATACACCATTTTAACCAAGTGTACAGTTGAAGAACGTTAAGTACAGTCATACTATGCTACAAGATCAAAGTATTTCTTCAAGTCCTGTGTGCTACCATAGAACAAAATGATGGCTGTGAAGTCTAGGTTGAAAAGGGAGGGAAAGGAAGAGAAAGGAAGGTAGGTAAAATGATAGAGGCAATGGTAACAGCTTTGGCTTGGAATGAGTGAATCCAGACTCAGCTCTTAAAACCCTGCCTGGCTTTGGCTAAGTCTTTTTAACCTTTCTGGACCGTTCTTTTCCGTGTCTGAATAATGAGAGGTTAGGTTTAGATGATTTCTAAGGAATCTTTAAGTTCTAGAATAGCTTATGGAGAAAAAAATAAAATCACTTATGAAGAAAAAGAGAGAAGAAACATTTCCCAAAGAACAGAAGATGAGGAATGCCACCAATAACCTCAAGCCCCACCTGCTGACTAAAGTGGGTGTCGGTAAAGAGGGTATCTGCTCTGCTGCTTCAGCCTGGAGCTCTGCAATATGAAAGCTGACTACTTCTATCTGCACCCAGTACCACTCTCAGCACCCACCTCTTAATCAATTCCAATCCCCGGGTTCCCAGGGGGCACGCTGGTTCTCAAACAGGTTTTGGTGGTCTCTCAATAATAGCGTTCCAGGCTTGAGTGATGAGAGTCGCTGCATTGTCTCAGCAGGGAAGGGAGGGAGAGCTTTGCAAAGGGGACTGAGGGCATTTAAGAAAAGCTTCCAGAGCGCAGAACGACTCCGTTGGAGCAGGACAGGGCCAGGCATCAGCCTCGGCGCGAGGTAAAGTGCAACGAAACCTGCAGACGGGTATCCAGAAGCTGGGCTCAAAATAGGAGCGCTCGGGCGAGCGTGCGCAGTGCGCCTGCGCCGTACATGCGTGCGCATGTGTCGCGGCCATCGCGAAAGCTCTCGGTCGCTCGGAGGTGCACGCTGGTGGTCCACGCTGGTGGTCCTCGCTGGCTCCGTTTACCTGAGGGACCTTTGGCTGCCCCCGGCCGGTACCGCAGCCCCCCGGGAGCCCAGCCCCGAGGTGTGAGGTGAGCCCCGAGTCGTGCAGGCCCCTTCCCGTCCTGCTCAGCGGGAAAAGGACTTGAGAGTGGGGACTTAGGAGGTGCCGCCGCGGCTGCCCGCTCCTCGGTGTAAGCCTGTGCCAAAGAGCCACGAGCAGCTGCGGCACCTCCTCCTCAAGGATCGTTATTCTCGTCTCTGACAAAACAAAAGCCTTGGGCGCTGTGCTGTGGAGGGGTGTCTCCGGGCTTTCTCGGGGTGGGTGGCGGGCCGGCAGGGGAGCCCGGGTTTGGGGCTGGGCGGACTGTGTGCGCGGACTGGATTAACCCTCTCGGTCCCGAATCTGCGCCCAGCAACCTGGTCGAGTGGGGCCCACGCTCCCTGCACGCCGCCCTCAGCCCAGCCCTGGGGCTTGGTTGGCGCCGCAGGGGCGTGTGGCACTCCCGGGCCACTGGGGGCTGTGGGTGGAGCATGCAGCTGCTGGCGGGGAGGACGATGCACGGAGGGCTGGGTGCGGGGGTGCAGGCAGCATCGCAGCATCTGGACTGCTTCCTGTTTCTAGTCCTGAAAGTTGTCCCCTCTCCTCCCTCCCGTCAGTTTTGCAAAGTCTGCATATTCCTCCTCGAGGCTTTCCCCTCTGCCCCCTTGGACTCTCCGTGTGTTTGCCCTGGGGTACCTCGGGGAGGTTCATCCATAGCCTCTGAAATAAGGTTCTGTTAAACATTTCAAGACATTTTAACATCTTCCTAGAGGCCTTTTTCAGAATTAGTTGCCTTCCTCAATAAGAGAATAAGGGGTGGTTTTTTCTTTCTTTCTTTCTTCTTTTTTCTTAACAAAAACATATGCCACTAATTTAGGCAGAGGAGTCAACTCGAAGTTGCAAAATATCTAGGAAGGACAAAAGGTCTGGTTTTGGGCCCAGAATAAATGAAATTTTGAATTTTTGTTCCCTTCTGAATGTAGGCAGACAGAGCAGACCAGCAGCTATAGAAATAAATGACTGCTCTATAAGATTGGTCAAACCATATCTTATTTTATAGAAGTAGTTTGGAGAGACCTGTAATGTTTATATACGGGAATTGGGTTACTTGGCAAAGCCAATACCGCAGGAGCAAGGAAACAAACACTTGACAAGGGGGATGTTAACCTCCCTTTTGAGCCTTCTGAAGCCTTCAGTGGCATGCTAACAGTCAAAGGGACGGATAAATCCGTAGTTCTGTTATTAAGAACCATTTACTCCTCAAGATAATGATTTCCCGCTGTCCTTTTTTTTTTTTTTTTTAACCCATCCGTACTTTTAAGCAAATCAATACCATCTTTTTCCTCCATAAGAAGAAGGGAAAAAAAAGTGTTTGTTTGAAGTACCAAACCACAACATAGAGGTAATAAGATAGGAAAGTGATGTAAAAGTTTAAGTGGGCAGGCTTGCAAGGATGTAGCTGAAAATAAAAGATAATTGAGATGCAGTTCTTCTTACAGTGTTGCCTTTTATTTAGTGAAATAAGAGGTTCCTCCTCTACTCCCCTCCCCACAAATGCTTTGAAACTGTCAGGAAAATAAGGTAATTAGTTTTCAGGAAGCATTTAACAGGAGGCTTCCTGTGTGCTGTTTTGGATCTGTCAGAAATTCTCTGTTCCTTATTAATTCCTAAATCCTCAAGCGTCTCCCGGGGGCTGAGGAATCCAGGCATTTCCTTCATTAGATTTTCTATACGGAGATAAGTACCCTCTCCTTCTTGTGAACCATACAGTAAAAGTGATTGTTTACAACTCTCTCTCTCTCTTTAATATGGATCGCCTATGTTTTATAAGTCTGGAATTTTAATCTTTATCTTTGCTGAGAATAACTACCTTGTAAGACAGTCTATATGCCCACACCATGTTAATTAAAACACCTTTGCTCCATCAGAGCTCTGATCCCCATGTCTTTCTTTTTCTCTATCAGGCTATTTCTTTGGAGCACAGAAGCCCTCTGAATTCACTTTTCTGCCCAGGCTTCTAAGACCCTCTTGAGAAGGCGCTGTGTGCCTTCACCGCATCGAGAGGGAGCCTGAGGCCTCCATGAACTGAGCGAGCCCCGTGCCAGGGGCTTTCTTGGCTTTCTGCGTAAACCAAGGAATATCAGCCTCTTTCTCTCCTTTACTTTCTTATCGTCGACTCTGGACCACCAGGGTCTGGTCCGTTAAAGGACCTCAACAATTAGTAAAGCCTATCGTCTTACCTTCTCTTTCCTCCTCCTCCATTTTTTCTTTTTTCTTTTTCTCTTCCACTAATATTCCCTGCCTCTACATCTCTCCTAAATCTACCAGTGCCCTACTAATAGAGGAAGAAAGGACTTTAGGTTCTTTGATCCCTTTTTTCATCTTAGGTACTGTATTCCTCTGACCTTTATTTTGTGCTTTGAACATTCAGGTGGATTTTTCTAGAGAGATCCCAGCCACGATTGAGATATTTGAAGTAGGGAGACTTGTTGCTGCTGCCACCAAGTCGCTTCAGTTGTGTCCGACTCTATGCGACCCCATAGACAGCAGCCCACAAGGCTACTGCATTCCTGGGATTCTCCAGGAAAGAACACTGGAGTGGGTTGCCATTTCCTTCTCCAATGCGTAAAAGTGAAAAGTGAAAGTGAAGTCGTTCAGTCGTGTCCGACTCTTGGCGATCCCATGGACTGCAGTGCACCAGGCTCCTCAGTCCATGGGATTCTCCAGGCAAGAGTACTGGAGTGGGGTGCCATTGCCTTCTCCGGGGAAGCTAAATAGTAAAGTGCATGTTCTTTGTTTGTATAGTACAGTGTTGTGAGCGTGTCATCACTGGGCAAAGAGAGGGGGTTTTAAACTCACTGTAAGTCCTCTGTTGCCCACTTGACAGGCAAAACATCTCTCTCCCCGACTTAAATTTCATAAGTGTTAGTAAAACTGTGAGATTTCATACTGAAAACTTATTCTGAGCATGTTAGTTTGTTGATGTTAGACTGCTGTTGACTTTTATTTTCTTCAGGAGACATGTGCTAGGAAACAGTTCTTACTGCATCTTTACCTTCTTTCACAGGGAAGAGCAGTGTTGGCCTCAAGCATTTTTTAACCTCTAAATCTCTAGAATTAGAGACATTTAAAGCTGCAGCTGCCCACAAAAAGAGCAGTAGTGCAAATGAAAAGCAAAACTTTGAAATATGTATGAGAGGAATTGTTCAGTATAGATTTGGGAGAAGAAGGGTTGCAGCGTCTTAAGGAAAGAAGTGAAGGTTTTTAATAATGGCATTTCCAGAAGGTTAGGAATGAATGTTTGAAGAGTACCAGCTCCTCTTTGAGTAGAAATTAGTTTTAACTGACTGTTGCATCAGAAATGATGAATCTGTCTTTGAGTTACAATTTGTTACGCTGAGAACTAGCAACAGTTTTGGGGGATCCAAGGAATTCGCTGTGAATGAAGTTTAAGAAAAAACAACTAGGCTGCTGCTGCTCCTGCTAAGTCACTTCAGTCATGTCTGACTCTGTGCAACCCCATGGACTGCAGCCTACCAGGTTCCTCCATCCACGGGATCTTCCAGGCAAGGGTACTGGAGTGGGGTGCCATTGCCTTCTCCAAACAACTAGGCTAGTAGGCCTAAAAAAAAAAAATCCTGGTCCTCAAAGTTTATCTCATTAAACTAATTTTATAGTTAAAACATGCAACCATGCTAAAGGGGAAAAAAAATCAGGAGCTTGATATTAGAGCATTTCCTGAACACATTTTAATGGAACAGGGAAACGAGGCTGGAATTTCAACCTGTTTTGTTTTTTTTTTTTAAAGTCCAGACTCTGGCCATCTTTTAGGACTTCCCTGGTGGCTCAGATGGTTAAGTGTCTGCCTACAATGTGGGAGACCTGGGTTCAATCCCTGGGTTGGGAAGATCCCCTGGAGAAAGAAATGGCAACCCACTCCAGTACTATTGCCTGGAAAATCCCATGGACAGAGAGGCCTGGTAGGCTACAGTCCATGGGGTCACAAAGAGTCGGAAACGACTGAGAGACTCCACTTCACTTCTGGCCATCTTTTAACTTTCCGGTTTTAGTTTTAAAAGATCTTCTGCTTCTGCTGTCTCTAGAATTAAAAGTATATATAAGTTGTAAGATGGACTGGATTTTGATGCCTACTATTCATTTTAGTTTTGAACTTTATTTGTTTTTCCTGTATTTTTTTAAGCCCCATCACTCAGCACACTGGAAGATTAGATTGTCTTTTGTAATCAGTAGATGACTAGACGGACTTTAAAAATGAGATAATGTAGCAAAGTGATACCTAGAGATTTGTAAGAATCTAGGCCCTATGAATTAAATATGCTGCTGCTAAATCGCTTCAGTCATTTCCAACTCTGTGCGACCCCATAGAAGGCAGCCTACCAGGCTCCTCCGCCCATGGGATTTTCCAGGCAAGAGTACTGGAGTGGGTTGCCATTGCCTTCTCCGATGAATTAAATATGGAGCAGAGATCAGCCCTGGGATTTCTTTGGAAGGAATGATGCTAAAGCTGAAATTCCAGTACTTTGGCCACCTCATGTGAAGAATTAAATCACTGGAAAAGACTCTGATGCTGTGAGAGATTGGGGGCAGGAGGAGAAGGGGATGACAGAGGATGAGATGGCTGGATGGCATCACTGACTTGATGGACATGAGTCTGGGTGAACTCCGGGAGTTGGTGATGGACAGGGAGGCCTGGTGTGCTGCGATTCATGGGGTCGCAAAGAGTCGGACACGACTTAGCGACTGAACTGAACTGATGCTTTAGCAACCAGAAAACAGTATCCTGAGAATGAATTTATTTTTTAAACACGATATGGAAAACAAAAGGCCAAAACCCACATGAGTTTTAGGAAAAGGAATCTAGCACTTTGAGCAGTGATATGCTCTCAGTGTGTACTTTGCTCTCTTACAAGATGATGATTTCCTTGAGAGAAGAAGCTTCAGAGGTAGTGAGTGCTAATCCTTATAATGCAGTCTTGGAAAACTCTGAAAGAAGACAAAAGAATATCCTCCGGTTCCCATTGTAGCCAGTGTGTTTGAGGCAACCTTTAATTTGTGAATTGGAAACGCAAAATGCTATGTATATGTATAGTGTGTCCAGATAAGTAAATCTAAGCTGAGAAAGATGAAAGGAATCACTTTCTGTACAGAAAGTGTGAATTGGAATAGAATTGCTAGTATCTTTTGTTGCAGGGCCTTGCTGACAAGCCCCCAGGGCCCACTTTTGTCATTGTCTCTTCTGGGATTCTGCCGGCTTTCTTTCCTCTTCACAGTTGCCATCTCTTGCTTTTCCCACCTGAGTTCTTTGGGTCTGGCTTTGTAGCCAGCCTCTGAAGACAGTCTTCCAAGATTGCATGCCCTTTATTGCTGCTCTTCAGGACAAATACTCAACTTATTTTCGGGGCTTTTACTTTTTAACATCAAAAGGGAACTGGTAAATTGGGGAATATCAGATTCCTGATGTTACACATTGATAAAAATTAAACAGAACTGGACATGGAACAACAGACTGGTTCCAAATAGGAAAAGGAATACGTCAAAGCTGTATATTGTCACCCTGCTTATTTAATTTATATGCAGAGTACATCATGAGAAACGCTGGGCTGGAGGAAGCACAAGCTGAAATTAAGATTGCCAGGAGAAATATCAATAACCTCAGATATGCAGATGACACCACCTTTATGGCAGAAAGTGAAGAAGAATTAAAGAGCCTCTTGATGAACGTGCAAGAGGAGAGTGAAAAAGTTGGCTTAAAGCTCAACATGCAGAAAACGAAGATCATGGCATCTGGTCCCATCACTTCATGGGAAATAGATGGGGAAACAGTATCAGACTTTATTTTGGGGGGCTCCAGAATCATTGCAGATGGTGATTTTAGCCATGAAATGAAAAGACGCTTACTCCTTGGAAGAAAATTTATGACCAACCTAGATACTATATTAAAAACCAGAGATATTACTTTGCCAACGAAGGTCCGTCTATTCAAGGCTATGGTTTTTCCTGTGGTCATGTATGGATGTGAGAGTTGGGCTGTGAAGAAAGCTGAGCACTGAAGAATTGATGCTTTTGAACTGTGGTGTTGGAGAAGAGTCTTCAGAGTCCATTGGACTGCAAGGAGATCCAACCAGTCCATCCTAAAGGAGGTCAGTCCTGGGTGTTCATTGGAAAGACTGATGTTGAAGCTGAAACTCCAATACTTTGGCTACCTCATGCGAAGAATTGACTCTGGAAAAGACCCTGATTCTGGGAGGGATTGGGGTCAGGAGGAGAAGGGGATGACAGAGGATGAGGTGGCTGGATGGCATCACCAACTCAATGGATATGAGTTTGGGTAAACTCTTGGAGTTGGTGATGGACAGGGAGTCCTGGCTTGCTGTGATTTACGGGGTTGCAAAGAGTTGGACATGACTGAGCGACTGAACTGAACTTTTTATCATCAAAAGAGAACTGGTAAATTGGGGAATATCAGATTTCTGATGTTACACATTGATAAAAATTAAAATGTAGGGTTAAATGTATCTAGTCCTTTTTGTTTTCTGATGAAATAGTCATCAGGTCACTTAATTGGAAATTAGTTTTCCACATATATTGCTCTGTAAAGAAGTGAATGTCTTCGCTCAGGGTTAGGGCATGAAAAACTGTTGCCAGACCCCTCACTTTTTACTGGTCCTTGATGCCTGAGACTGTTCCCTCCAGTTAATCCACCAATTCGCTTTATTCAACTGAGATTCTGCAGATTGCTGTGGTAAAAGATATAATATCAAAAAGAATGGAAAAAATCTTTTAACCTTTATGTGATCAGTTGCTGTATTTGGTCAGTATTTCCTGGTTTCCTCAATCTTCTGTGTCCTCTCTGAAACTTACAGCTTCTTCGAGGATGGTTCTCTTAGGAAAAAGGACTGTTGCTATGCATACTCACGTGATCCTGATTAGAAGCATTCATTTCATTATGTTATTGAAAAGCAACTTAGAATATATATCAAAAGTTTTTTTTTTTTTTTTAATGTGCATAATATTTGGTTCAGCTGAGAGGTGATCTGATTTTTTTCAGTATTCAAAACCAATTTTTGACCCATTCTAAATTTATCATCATTTTTTTTTTTTTTGCTTTTCTTGCTACCTGTAGTAGGGTATTTTTGTGTCCCTTGGCTTGTTATTTAATCAACAGCCAGTAAATCATTGATTCAAGTAGTAGTATTGTCAGCACACATTCATAGATTTAGCACTTAATGTTCCCATACATAAATAACATGCGACAGACTTTAAAATAACATTGCAGCATTTATAATACTTTACTACTTTTTTGTTTTGTTTTTGTTTTTTGACCACGCTTTGCAGCTTGTGGGACCTTAATTCCCTGACCAGTGATGAAATGCGAGCTCCCTGACATAGAAGTGTGGAGTCCTAATCACTGGATTGCCAGGGAAGTCCCTATAATATTGTATTTTTAAACAGTTCAGGTAATTTTATTCTGTTCCGTGTATGTATATTTTTGACAGAAGTGGGAGACTATATGCTGTTTTGTAAACCATTTAAAATTTTATTTTTCAGTTTTTGTATTGTTACTGTCTTTTGAAGTCAGTATATACAGATCCTGCTCATCATTTTTAGTTAGTGTATTATATGTTGGTTGTACCTTAGTTTAACCAATTCCTTATTGGCAGACTTTCAGATTGTCTCTGGGTTTTTGTACTAACATTTCAGTTATACATCATGTGTACTTGTGTTTACTTTCTTAGCATAAATTGTAGAATAGGTCTGCTGAATCAAATTATATACATTTTAAGGGCTTTTGATGTCCATAGCTATTTTTTTTTTTTGAAATACCAACTAGTTTGCTTTTCCTCCAGTAGTATTTGAAAATGGAGAATTTCCTGGCAGTCTAGTGGTTAGACACTCCACTACTCTGGCCCGGGTTCAGTCCTTGTTTGGGGAACTAAGATTCTGCAAGCCGTGTGGGACAGCCAAAAAAAAAAAACCAAAAGAAAGTACTTCCAAGTGTTGGAATGTTGAATATATTCCTTTTTCTGCACCCTCTCCTATACTGTGTTCTGTTATTCTTACTTTGCTCATCTGATTGGCAAAAATGTTAAATATCATGTTTGTATGTTTTTATTAGTAAAGTTGAGTATCTTTTCATATGTTTGTTGGCCATTTGTAAATTTATGTCCTTTTTCGATTTTTCTATTAAGGTAGTATTCTTTATCTGCTTTTTAAAAAATTCATTGTATATATTACTTTTGCTAAGCACATAATTATGTGCAAATATCCTGTACTGTTTTAAGTTATTCTATTTTAGGATAGCATTTCTCAAAATATGACTTATAGATCACTTGTAACAGTACAGAGATAATTGTTAGAATGCATGTATATCATTCATTTTCCAGAGGTTCGGATTTCTTAGACCCGTGGGGTTTCTATGAATCTACTGCACATTAAAATTAGGGAACCTCTAATTTGGAAGAAATATGAATTCCTTAATATTTTTAGTGTTCCTATTTTTCTTCTTGTCTCATGGCATTCTACTGTTTTTTCTTATTTATCTTAATAATCATAAACTACAGTCTTAATGTATTAAGGTTTTATCCTATCCCAGCCTAACAATAATTTTACAAAAATGTTTGGATATATGGAAATTTGAATGTTAAAGTACATAAAGGAAAGCACTTTTGTAAGTCTGTGAGAAGTATTGTTTGTAAATGAGGCAAAAGGAATAACTGAGGGAAAACCAAGTAAAATAGAGTAGACAGAAGTATAAGGGGGTTTCTCACCTAGTTTAAAAAACTCAATATTACTTTGTTTCTTCCTCAAGTTTTGTGTGGTCATCTTCTTTGAACCGTCAATTTAGAACCCATACAGCTTGAATAATAGTCTAAATGAAAAATTTGAAATTCTCATTGTTATACACATATTCAGTAGGAAGCAATGTTCCCTTTAATTTTTTTCTAAGTTGCAAGCAGATGAACATGCTGCATAAGGAGCAAACTACAAACATGGAACTTCTATGGATGTTTGATACTGTAGCCAAATAAAGCGTTCAGGGCTTATTTGACACATTTAATGATATGCATAATTGTTACCGTGCTGCATGATAATTAAGCTTAAATATACATGACTGTGTTTAATATCTCTTTTCCATAGCCAGACATCACATTTCTGGGCCCAGCTTGAAGGAGGAAAAAATATGGCAGGCCAAGAAGCTTTAACAAATATTTCTGGTTTAGAGATTTCCGTATTAGAGAGATGAAACGTTTGGGGCAGAGGTTGCTTGTAACTTTGGTGTCTCTAATTCCTAAGGTTGTAGACTTTACTTTTCTCTTCTTCTACTCAAGACCATATGCTTGGGGGAGAAATTGGGAAGATTCAGCCATGGCTTGACTTTCTCCAAATAGTTTTTTCTGCCCAGTAATGAAAGCCTGGGATGCAGAGGGCCCTGTCATTGGTAGTGCGCAAAGGACAGTTTCTTTCTCTGCTTTAGCCAAGACGGTTCAAGTTCTCTGTCACAGGCCCTAATATCTATTTGAGTTGTCCTGTTAACCTGGGTCTCTGAGAATTTCTGAACCTGACTTTCTCATGTTTTCCCAGCTGAGGTTGTGTACTTCAAACAGAAATATTTGACATCTGTGAAGCAAAAATAAAGTAAAAGCAGACTTAACATCATTACAAAACCAAATGGAAGTATGATAGTTTTAGAATACGCTTTTTTCCTACCAATCCTGCCTTCCACTCTTACCTACCCTTCCAGCCCCAAAAGAGATGCATATTTTTGTCCCTAGAAAAAAAAGTGAATGTGAAAGTTGCATCCAACTCTCTGCGACCCCACGGACCGTAGCCTGCCAGGCTCCTCTGTCCATGGCATTCTCCAGGCAAGAATACTGGAGTGGGTTGCCATTTCCTCCTCCAGGGAATCTTCCCAACCCAGGGATCGAACCCAGGTCTCTAGCATTGCAGGCGGATTCTTTACCGTCTGAGCCCCCAGGGAAGCCCCCAGGAAAGGCAGTGTCAAATCCAACTCTGAAACTTGGTAGAAACTCTTCACTGGAAATCATTCATATTCCATGCTGTAACTTTCTAGAGTTGACTCTTCTCTGCAGCCTGACTCTGTATAATGAAGCATTTGTTGGTCAAACGTTTTCTGTACTGAATTTTTGCACTATCTAAAAGGATGAAGCATTGTTGGGAAAATGTCCTGATACTACTTTTAGAATCTTCTGTTTGCCAGTTCAGTATTGGTTGATAGAAGTAAGTCTTTGTATCTGCTGTCATTCAGTAATAAAACTACCTAAAGTTTGATGTTGCTTTACCTTTTATAGAGTGCATTATTTTATAATTCACTCATACATCTTTGATAGGGAGGTGCAATTTTTAGAAAGGAAAATTCTGAGCTCAGAGAAGTTAAGTGATTCACATAGTTGGAAAGAGGCTTCAATCCATATCTTTTGATTTCTTTATAGTTTACACCTTTCACAGATACCATCTGCTGAATCATGTAATGATTAAAACATATATAATAACATTTAAATAACTTGTTATTAAGTGTGGCAGATATTTAAATAAAATTTAGGACAACAGCATGCAAGTTTTTCAAAATGGATCAATTATGTCTTGTGACAAATGAAAAACTACCACTGTAGATGGGAAATTAAACTATATGTTATATAAACAACTGAGGGAAGAAATAGTGCTTTCCTTTAAATGCTGTTTATGGATTCTCTTGTATATCTATAGCAAGAATGAGAAGGTAGAGAAACTGTCGTATTTTTTCTGAAATATCCATGTATTTTCTCTGTAAGGCAGTCAAAGTTTGTGATTTTTGTTGTTGTTAGCCACACACCTGGCACTTGGAATTTTAGTTCTCCACCAGGGAGTGCACTGGAGCTCATCAGTGGATGTGTGCAGTTTTAATCACTGGACCACCAGAAAGTCCCAAAGGCAGTATGTTAAAATTTCTCTTTCTAGTACCTGATTGTTAGTTTGTAGAAGCACAACTGATTTTTGTATACTGATTTTGTATCCTGCAACTTTACTGAGCTAATCAAAGTTTTAATATCAAGCTTGCAATATTTTAAGAGGAAATTGCTAATTTCACCCAATTTTTTTTCAATTATTTTTCAGATACTTCAGTCAAAGGAAGAAATAGCTCTTCTCCTAAGATGGAACCTGTTGTTTGGGAATGTGGTTGATCAACTTGACACGTTGGCCACATGGTACCCGATGTAAGAAAATGAAAAGAAGAGGCAAGATGATGTCATTTTCCCATATTGTGAAACCAAAAACAAATGCCTTTTGTGAGACCAAGCTAACAAACCTCTGACGGTGCAGAGTAATTCTGTTTGAAGAACTTAACAGTAAGATAGAAGAAGTACTTTCAAGCTGAGACCTGTAGGTGTACAAAGATCTAAAATACATATTGAGTAGGCCTGATCATCTGAATCCCATTCAATCGAGAAAGCGTGGCTATGAGTTGGATCATCTTTTAACTGTGGCCCTTGACTATGTTTGTGGGCCAAACCGGTGGGCACAGTTTATTTTCTTTGAGCCTATTACCTTGAGGGTGTGCCAGGATTTGCCTTATAACACTGCCTTCATGCCCAATCTTCTGAATCACTATGACCAACAGATGGTAGTTTTAGCAATGGAGGTAAGACTTCATCTATTATTTGGCATATCGTAGAAAATTATTCTTGTATTGCCCTTTTAATCAGTCTAATGAATGTGTTTGATAAACACCAGGAACAACTAACATGTTATTTTTAACTGCATCTTGTACATTAAAAAGTTATGTATTTAGGCTCAGACTCTGATAAATTGAAGATTTCATGTTTGGGGGATGTTACTTATCTTAGTTTTCAGATATTATTCTTTTATGAAGAACTTTGAAACATTGGAACTGGGGAAGTAATAGCTTTTCAGAAGTTTAAATTGTCCAAGTTATGGTTACATCTTTTCTGTTATTTGATAATAAGACTTTAAAGAGCAGACTATAATAATAATATTCATAATTCACTTAGTAAATATTGAAGGTAACATGATTTTGAAAATGGGTGCTTTGGTTCAACCTTGAGGCTGGTGGGTTTACAGTATTTTACATTCTCTTAAATACTTAAGATGGTATCCTGGTCTTACTATCTTTACATCAATTTAAGAACAGTAACTCCCAAGCAGTGATAGAGGTTTTGTTGTGTGAATTATCTGTTCTTGACCTCTCAATACGTCATGAAAATCTGTTGCCTTAACTTGAATTTTTCTAATGATAATTCTTTAGGCACTTTTTATTTATTTATTTATTTATTTTTATTATTATTATTTTTTACTTTACAATATTGTATTGGTTTTGCCATACATCAACATGCATCCATCACGGGTATACACGTGTTCCCCATCCTGAATCCCCCTCCCACCTCCCTCCCCATACCATCCCTCTGGGTCATCCCAGTGCACCAGCCCCAAGCTTCCTGTATCCCGCATCGAACCCGGACTGGCGATTCGTTTCTTATATGATATTATACATGTTTTAATGCCATTTTCCCAAATCATCCCCCCTCCCTCTCCCACAGAGTCCAAAAAACTGTTCTATACATCTGTGTCTCTTTTGCTGTCTCGCATACAGGGTTGTTGTTACCATCTTTAGGCACTTTTTAATTATTTTACTTTAGAAGCTATGACAAATTAATGGATACAGTTAATAATAGGTTTAAATAATTTTGTATGTGTTTTGACAGTGGTTTTAGAATTGTGGACAAAGATATGTTTACCAGATAGGAATTAGGGGGCAGTAAACTGTGACAACAAGAGGTAAAAGCTTTGGAATTGTATAAACTGCAGCAGCAGCTACCACTTTCTACCTGTATTACTTTGGTCAAGTTACTTGGATTTTCTTACCATTGTCACTTTGCTTGTAAAATAGAGTTAACACTTTGGAAGATACAAAATGAAGTGTTCATACAAAATGAAGCATTTATAAAGTATTTGGCACAGTACTTTTGGAGTAAGTTCTGTTAAAGTGATAGCTTTTACCGTTTTCTCATATTCTAAGATTAATGTAGCTACATAGTACATAGAATTTAAAGTTGTTGTTGTTGTTGTTTTAATTTTAGTCTTTAAGTCTTTGTTACAGTGCTTTCAGCAAATCGAATACTACTTGTTTTAGAATCTTCATTTTATTGTAAAATTCAAAGATTTAATACTTCCAAGTAAACTAGCCTAAATCTGGGAAATTTTGTAGAAAGATGATTATTCATAGATTTTGAAACGTAGAGGGCAAATTGTATAGTCCAAATACTTGAAAATATTGTAGAGGTTGAATAAAATATTTCTGCTCTTCCACTGACTACACACAGTCTAACTGGTAAGGAGAGATTTGGTATAGACTGTTAGAGTGGGTATATGAAAATGGGTATTGGTTTAATATAGGAATTTGGTTCCTTGCATGGTAGTCCCTGTTGGGTGTTAAAACTACCCAGTTCTCTCACCAAAAAAAATGAAGGAGGACTATCTTTGGTTCTGGTATCATTTTAAGTCAGTATAATTCCTTTGGAAAGCAAATAGAGTTGTCAGAAATAAGTCATAAAGATTTATATACTGATTTGGGTTTAACTTTTGCCTCTTTCACGTAGTAGCTTTCAGACTTTGAAATTAAGTCACCTAACATCTCTGTGATCTGGAGAAGGAAACCCACTCCAGTCCTCTTGCCTGGAAAAGCCCATGGACAGAGGAGCCTGGTAGGCTACAGTCCATGGGGTCGCAAAGAGTCAGACACGACTGAGTCACTTCACTTCAACATCTTTGTGAAAATCATTTGTGAAAAGGCACTAATAACAAAAATACTTTGAATGGCTATTAGGATTAAATGAGAGATTTAAGTAGCTAGCACAATGCATGATGCAGAATAGATGGTCCAGAAGTGTTACTTCTATTCCAAATGTCATTTCTAAGTGACCCTAGAGAGAAAGTACTAGAAAGATGATGTATTTGTTTCATATGAATTTGCATCTCTCATTGTGGGCTCCTGGGGCTTTCATAATGGTGGCATGGTGAGCTGTCTCTGTCCTCTCTTCAAACATGCCCATATAGGCTAGACATTTTGCTGGCAGTGAGACTGCATCTTTTTGAATTTCACTCCTTCTAGGGAGAGCACCTAGATGTGTAAGAGAAAGCTCTGGTGATATGAAGTGATGTCGGGGATAGTTGGCTTGGTTGTCATATCAGGCCAGTGATGCCACTGACAGAGTCTCCTGACAGTCGGAGAGTGTAAAGTTTCTGTAATAGCAAAGGATATGGAAATTCAGCAATCAACAGAGCACACTTGCAAATAGAAGTAAGGATTCTTAGATCCTTACAAGGACTTGTCTGCTGATGACACCCTCCTGTCTCTGATCCAGGAACTTTGGATCAGCTTGCCAGCTTTTAGTGGGAGCAAATAATTGGAGCAGGTAACCCCAGCACATTCTTGAGTGTTCTTTGTGGGACTGGGTGAGTTGAAAGACATTTCCTAGGTAAAGCATCTTTCAGCAGACCCAGGCTTCAAGCCTGCCTTGGGTTCATTCCTGTACTGATGTTTGGTGAAATCAAAATGAGTGCTTCGAATGAAATAATATATGGTATTGAGCTAAGGATGCCAGGAGAGAAATTGCAGAATTTGGGTTATTTCAAATTGGCTTCTTATTGTTCACAATCAACAAGTTGGGTGTTCTTTCATTGGGTAGAGAGAATTCCTCCTCAATACTTCGATTGAAATTGGAACATGTTCAAATAAATGGGGTGAATGTCCATTTATTAAATTGGAGAAAAGATCCTTGTTAGTATGTTAGTATGTTTATTTCTCTTTACAAAACGTGCATTTATACACAAACACACACGTTAAATTTTTCTTAAGTTCTTAACTTGATGTCTGTCTTTTCCCTGAGTATTGTGGCTTTTGATAGAAACAAGATTGCTCATTCCTGAGTTTGGCACACTGTTTTGAACTGTCTCAGTGGCCAAGTACACGGTACAGTACAGTTGTCTCCAATGTACAATTCACATTGTACAGGAGACAGGAATCAAGACCATCCCCAAGAAAAAGAAATGCAAAAAAGCAAAATGGCTGTCTGAGGAGGCCTTACAAATAGCTGTGAAAAGACGGGAAGGAAAAGCAAAGGAGTAAAGGAAAGATATCCCCATTTGAATGCAGAGTTCCAAACAATAGCAAAGAGAGATAAGAAAGCCTTCCTCAGCGATCAGTGCAAAGAGATAGAGGAAAACAATAGAATGGGAAAGACTAGAGATCTCTTCAAGAAAATTAGAGATACCAAGGGAACATTTCATGCAAAGATGGGCTCAATAAAGGACAGAAATAGTAGGGACCTAACAGAAGCAGAGGATACTAAGAGGTGGCAAGAATACACAGAACTGTCCAAAAAAGATCTTCATGACCCAGGTACTCACGATCGTGTGATCACTCACCTAGAGCCAGGCATCCTGGAATGTCAAGTCAAGTGGGCCTTAGGAAGCATCACTACGAACAAAGCTAGTGGAGGGGATGGAATTCCAGTTGAGCTATTTCAAATCCTAAAAGATGACGCTGTGAAAGTGCGGCACTCGATATGCCAGCAAATATGGAACACTCAGCAGTGGCCACAGGACCAGAAAAGGTCAGTTTTCATTCCAATCCCAAAGAAAGACAAAGGCAAAGGATGCTCAAACTACCACACAATTCCACTCATCTCACGCTCCAGTTCAGTTCAGTTCAGTCGCTCAGTCGCATCCGACTCTTTGCAACCCCATGAATCGCAGCACGCCAGGCCTCCCTGTCCATCACCAACTCCCGGAGTTCACTCAGACTCATGTTCATCGAGTCGGTGATGCCATCCAGCCATCTCATCCTCTGTCGTCCCCTTCCCCTCCAGCCCCCAATCCCTCCCAGCATCAGAGTCTTTTCCAATGAGTCAACTCTTCGCATGAGGTGGCCAAAATATTGGAGTTTCAGCTTCAGCATCAGTCCCTCCATTGAACACCCGGGACTGATCTCCTTTAGGATGGGCTGGTTGCATCTTCTTGCAGTCCAAGGGACTCTCAAGAGTCTTCTCCAACACCACAGTTCAAAAGCATCAATTCTTCAGCACTCAGCTTTCTTCACAGTCCAACTCTCACATCCATACATGACCACTGGGAAAACCATAGCCTTGACTAGACGGACCTTTGTTGGCAAAGTAGTATCTCTGCTTTTCAATATGCTGTCTAGGTTAGTCATAACTTTCCTTCCAAGGAGTAAGCGTTTCTTAATTTCATGGCTGCAATCACCATCTGCAGTGATTTTGGAGCCCAGAAAAATAAAGTCTGACACTGTTTCCACCATGTCCCCATCTCTCTGCCATGAAGTGATGGGACCGGATGCCATGATCTTCGTTTTCTGAATGTTGAGCTTTAAGCCAACTTTTTCACTCTCCTCTTTTACTTTCATCAAGAGGCTTTTTAGTTCTTCTTCACTTTCCTGCCATAAGGGTGGTGTCATCTGCGTATCTGAGGTTATTGATATTTCTCCCGGCAGTCTTGATTGCAGCTTGTACTTCTTCCAGCCCAACGATTCTCATGATCTACTCTGCATAGAAGTTAAATAAGCAGGGTGACAACATACAGCCTTGACGTACTCCTTTTCCTATTTGGAACCAGTCTGTTGTTCCATGTCCAGTTCTAACTGTTGCTTCCTGACCTGCATACAGACTTCTCAAGAGGCAGGTCAGGTGGTCTGGTATTCCCATCTCTTTCAGAATTTTCCACAGTTTATTGTGGTCGACACAGTCAAAGGCTTTGGCATCATCAATAAAGCAGAAATAGATGTTTTTCTGGAACTCTCTTGCTTTTTCCATGATCCAGTGGATGTTGGCAATTAAGTAATGCTTAAAATTCTCCAAGCCAGGCTTCAGCAATACGTGGAAAGGGAACTTCCAGATGTTCAAGCTGGTTTTAGACAAGGCAGAAGAACGAGAGATCAAATTGCCAACATCCGCTGGATCATGGAAAATGGAAGAGAGTTCCAGCAAAACATCTATTTCTGCTTTATTGACTGCGCTAAAGCCTTTGACTGTGTGGATCACAATAAACTGTGGAAAATTCTGAAAGGTATGGGAATACCCGACCACCTCACCTGCCGCTTGAGAAACCTGTATGCAGGTCAGGAAGAACTGGACATGGAACAACAGACTGGTTCCAAATAGGAAAAGGAGTACGTCAAGGCTGTACATTGTCACCCTGCTTGTTTAACTTCTATGCAGAGTACATCATGAGAAACGCTGGGCTGGAAGAAGCACAAGCTGCAATCAAGATTGCCGGGAGAAATATCAATAACCTCAGATATGCAGATGACACCACCCTTATGGCATAACGTGAAGAAGAATTAAAGAGCCTCTTGATGAACGTGAAAGAGGAGAGTGAAAAAGTTGGCTTAAAGGTCACCATGTAGAAAACGAAGATCATGGCATCCGGTCCCATCACTTCATGGCAGAGAGATGGGGACGCAGTGGAAACAGTGGCTGACTTTATTTTTGGGGGCTCCAGAATCACTACAGATAGTGATTGCTGCCATGAAATTAAAATATGCTTACTCCTTGGAAGGAAAGTTATGACCAACTTACACAGCGTATTAAAAAGCAGAGACATTACTTTGCTAACAAAGGTCTGTCTAGTGAAGGCTATGGTTTTTCCAGTGGTCATGTATAGATGTGAGAGTTGGCCTATAAAGAAAGCTGGGCACTGAAGAATTGATGCTTTTGAACTGTGGTGTTGGAGAAGACTCTTGAGAGTCCCTTGGACTGCAAGGAGATGGAACCAGTCCATTCTAAAGGAGATCAGTCCTAGGTGTTCATTGGACGGACTGATGTTGAAGTTGAAACTCCAATACTTTGGCCACCTGATGCGAAGAGCTGACTCATTGGAAAAGACCCTGGTGCTGGGACAGATTGAGGGCAGGAGGAGAAGGGGACGGCAAAGGATGAGGTGGTTGGATGACATTATTGACTCGATCGATATGGATTTGGGTAGACTCTGGGAGTTGGTGATGGGCAGCGAGGCCTGGCATGCTGCAGTTCATGGGATCACAAAGAGTTGGACATGACTGAGCTACTGAACTGAACTGATATGCTTCCTAATTTATACTTTCTCCTTCCCTTTCCCATCTTCCTTTTTTCTCGTAACACACTTGCCCTGCAGATTGTCTCAGACTTTATTTTGCTGTTTGCATCCCTGTGATGCTTTTGACCATGTTCCTCTGTCTGTTTTTGTTTTGAAAGAATAGTTCCAAGGCCCTGTAATATCTACTTGTTACTCTGTATAATTTTAGCAGCCGTCGATGTTTCCCTAGGTCAAGAATTTTATTAGGGGTTTGTAAAATGGTGATATTCTGTCATTCTTCGTTTCTCAGCTAGAATACTTTATCAACAGAAACTTCCTCATTTTGATTATTGGACTGTTGAGTTACTCTTGTGTTCAGTTTATATAAAAAAGACAGTAAATATGCAACTGTTCTCCTTTGTTAGTTTTTAGGATAATAAATTGATTCATAAGAATCTTTCAAAAGTGACTAATGAGATCTTTCTCCTTTCAAATATCATCATTCTCCTTTCAAGTATCATTATGAAGTCATGGATTTTTACCATATTTTATGTGTTTCAGTCCATTTGCAGTTATTATTTTGTTGTGGCTCAGTCTGTTCTGCTTTTGGCAGTGAGCACCTCTTCAAGATAGCTCCTAAGTGTTTTTGATACTATCCTAGTGGCGTCTGACTGCTTCCTTGCTTTCTGGTATGATCCAACCTCATTTCGTAAAATTCTGCCTCAGAAGTTGAATTATCAGTTTCTTTTGTGAGCGCTGGTCCTTTTAGTTGGAAGGAATTTTCACGGATTTTTACAGACTGCTCTCTGGGTGCTATGCTTATTGATACTAGGTTAGTAATTGATAGGTCTCTTCAAAGATGGAGCTAGGAAATACTTTTTTAAAAAAAGAAAGTTCAGCATGAGTTTATACTGATAACTTGTAATGAAATATTATTGGAGAGTTTTTATTTAAAATTTTAGAATTTTTGTTTCTTCTCATACCGAAACCTTATGGTATACAGACATTACATAATTTCAGAATAATATCAGTATCATTACTGAAAGCACTGTAAGGTTTCTTTGTATTTCTTATGTCCTTAGGATGCATTTCACCAAGGATGTGCAGTCAGATTGCTGTGTTTTAGAGTTAAGCACTCCTCTGTTTGGTTTAACTCAATACACAGTGTAGGTTTGTTTTTCATTTTGATTTTGAGGAACGACTTAAAAATATTTTTTTGTTTAAATTTATTTTATAATCATGTTTAACAACTTGATATGTATGGCAAGGTACATTGAGAGGAGTCTAGTTTCTGGACTGTGTTTGTGCTTAGTCCCTCATTTGTGTCTGACTCTTTGAGACCCAATGGACTGTAGCCTGTTAGGCTCCTGTGTCCATGGGGATTCTGCAGGCAAGAATACTGGAGTGGGTAGTCATGCCCTCCTTCAGGGGATCTTCCCAACCCAGGGATTGAACTCAGGTCTCCCGAATTTCAGGCAAATTATTTACCATCTGAGCCACCAGGGAAGGCCATGAATACTGGAGTGGATAGCCTATCCTTTCTCCAAGGGATCTTCCCGACCCAGGAATTGAATCGGAGTCTGCAGCTGGATTCTTTACCAGCTGAATCCTAACCTTATTCTTTCCTTCCCTTGGGGGTAGTTGTTTTTTTTTAAAGCTTTTTGTTTATCCTTCCATTAAAAGTTATAGTAATTGTAGAAAATGTCTATATAATATCTGTGTATAGCTATATATTCTTCCATGCTCTTTTGGTATAGTGTCATACTGTTTGTTTTCTCTACCTTGTTTTTTTTTTTTTTTTTTTTTACTTAACAATATATCCTGGCTATTTCATAGTAGCACTTATAGATAGTATTCCTCAGAATTTTTTTTAAATTGTGGCAAAATATACATGTTGCACTAGTGGTAAAGAAACTGCCTGCCAATGCAGGAGATGTGGGTTCGAGCCTAGGGTTGGGGAGATCCCCTCGAGGGAGGGCATGGCTTCCCAATCCAGTATTCTTGCCTGGAGAATCCAATGGACAGTGGAGTGTGACAGGCTACAATCCATAGTGTTGCAAAGAGTTCGACATGACTGAAGTGACTTAGCATGCATGTACACAAAATATATATAACATAAAACTTACCATTTGAATCTTTTCTTGTTTGTTTTTTGGCATGCCATGCAGTTTGTGGGATCCTAATTCCTCAACCAGGGATTCAACCCAGTCCCCAGCAGTGACAGTTCAGAGTCCTAACCATGAAACCACCAAGGAATTCCCCCATTCCAGTCATTTTTAAGTGTGCAGTTCAGTGGCATTAAGTACAGTCACCTTGGTATGTCATTACCACTATCCTTTACTTTTTCAGCTTCTGAAACTGAAACACTACCTATTAAACACTAATTCCCTGTTCTCCCCTCCCCTCAACCTTTGGCAACCACCATTCTACTTTTTTTCTTTCTCTCTGAATTTGAGTGAATTCTCAATTTCTGATGAGAAATTTCTCAGAATTCTCAATTCTGAATTCTCATTTAAGTGAAATCATAAAATATTTGTCCTTTTGTGATTGGCTTATTTCACTTTGTACAATGTCTTCAAGATTCATGCATGTCGTAACAAGTGTCAGAATTTCCTTCCTTTTTAAGACTGAATAATATTTTGTTGCATATTTATGCCCAACGTTTAGTTTAATCATTCATGCATCAGACACTTGAGTTCCTTCCACTTTTTGGCTATTATGAATATAGCTGCTGTGAATACAGATGTATAAATATTTGTTCCAGACATTGCTTTAAATTTTTTTTGGTTATTCTCAGAAGTGAAATTTTAGGATAGCATGATAATTCTGTTTAATTTTTTGAGGACCCTCCGAACTGTTTTGTATAGCAGCTGCTCCATTCTACATTTTTGCTAGCGATGCACAGGGGTTCCAGTATCTCTGTATCCTCACCAACACTAGTTATTTTCTGGGTTTTTGTTTTGGAATAATAGCCATTGTATTGGGTACGAACTTGTCCTCATTTTTTAGTTCAGGTCCTACTGCAGGACACTTGCTTTTGAAAGCAGAACTTGCTATTGAGGTCCTTATTCATCTTTGTAGGGCCAGCAGGTAACATAGTACCTAACACATCAGATCAGATGAGGTCAGATCAGTCACTCAGTCGCGTGCGACTCTTTGCGACCCCATGAATCACAGCACACCAGGCCTCCCTGTCCATCACCAACTCCCAGAGTTCACTCAGACTCATGTCCATCGAATCGGTGATGCCATCCAGCCATCTCATCCTCTGTCATCCCCTTCTCCTCCTGCCCCCAATCCCTCCCAGCATCAGTCTTTTCCAATGAGTCAACTCTTCACATGAGGTGGCCAAAGTACTGGAGTTTCAGCTTTAGCATCATTCCTTCCAAAGAAATCCCAGGGCTGATCTTTAGGCAGGCAGGGTAGGGAGTTCTGAGATATCATGGAAACAAGCCACAAATATGTTCCCTCAGATATCCACACATTCTTTCCTCTTAAATGGCAAAATGTGCATCGACTCCTATACTTGCAACAAAGTAAATGATGTTTGGAATAAAAAAAAAAAAAAAAAACTCTTTCTGTGCTAAAAAAAAAAAAAAAAAAAAATGAAATCCCAGGGCTGATCTCCTTTAGAATGGACTGGTTGGATCTCCTTGTAGTCCAAGGGACTCTGAAGAATCTTCTCCAACACCACAGTTCAAAAGCATCAATTCTTCAGCGCTCAGCTTTCTTCACAGTCCAACTCTCACATCCATACATGACCACAGGAAAAACCATAGCCTTGACTGGACGAACCTTTGTTGGTAAAGTAATGTCTCTGCTTTTGAATATGCTATCTAGGTTGGTCATAACTTTCCTTCCAAGGAGTAAGTGTCTTTTAATTTCATGGCTGCAGTCATCATCTGCAGTGATTTTGGAGCCCAGAAAAATAAAGTCTGACACTGTTTCCCCATCTATTTCCCATGAAGTGTTGGGACCGGATGCCATGATCTTCGTTTTCTGAATGTTGAGCTTTAAGCCAACTTTTTCACTCTCCTCTTTCACTCTCATCAAGAGGCTTTTTAGTTCCTCTTCACTTTCTGCCATAAGGGTGGTGTCATCTGCATATCTGAGGTTATTGATATTTCTCCCGGCAATCTTGATTCCAGCTTGTGTGTCTTCCAGGCCAGCGTTTCTCATGATGTACTCTGCATAGAAGTTAAGTAAACCGGGTGACAATAAACAGCCTTGACGAACTCCTTTTCCTATTTGGAACCAGTCATAGGTAACTGCTAAATAAATGTTTGAGTGAGTTAATGAACTTCATAAACTGTGAATTCCAGAAGAGGTGGTGGTAGTCGTGTAGAGGTTGTAGAGCTGTACCCAAGCACATGATCTCCTGGAATTGTAAGTAGCTGTGAGTTTGTTGGGGTTAGTAATGGTAGTCCTGACAGGAGTACCAGAGATACCACTTTTCTGTGAACACCAGTGTTTTACTTGGCCCTTTTTTTTTTTTTTTTTTTGGAGCAGGGAAAGGTCAAAGTGACTTGAAGCTTTCAACAGTATGTGTTTACACTTGTAAGTAGTATAGTAAAGTGAAGGACTAAAACAAACCCGCTTTCTTATCTCTAGACCTCTCATTCTCTTTCTGCCTAAATAATCATCTCATCTCCATCTTTGCCTGTCAAATTCTAATGGTTATACTTGATGGATCCCTCCAGGCTTCTCTGTCAGTGGGATTTCCCAGGCAAGAATACTGGAGTGGCTTTGCCATTTCCTCCTCCAGGGAATCTCCCTGAGCCAGGGATTGAACCAGAGTCTCCTGCTTGGCAGGTGGATTCTTTACTACTCAGCCACCAGGGAAGCCAAATCTGATACATTAATTAATAGGAAAAAAATAGGAAGAGATAGTAAAATACTATATATGGTATCATCCTGTTTTTGTTGAAGAAAGGAAGTGTATTCATGTTCATGTAGTGTAAGTGATCTGGAAAGATTTTTGTCAAGACCAACAGTGATTGTTCTTGAATTAGCACAGTTTATTGTGTTTTCTGTGTTTTTCATTTAATGTTTGTGTTTTCTGGTTTTTTTTTTTTTTTGTAAGAAACACATTGTATTTTTAAAATAGTAAAATTAGTGCAGAAACTTTATTTTTAAAAATCCCAGCTGTCCTTTTTTGTCTAGCTCCCAGTTGCAGTGTCTAAGACTTAGTAACTTTTATTAAATATGTTTTTATCTGAATGACTGAAACTTAAGGAAGAACTTGGTAAATGCCATAAATAGGCATATAGTGCTGAGAGGATTCAAAGAGAAAGAAAAGGATCATGTGTGGAAAGGATCAGTTGCAGATGATGTTTGAATTGACCTTGAAAGACAGAGTTTTCTGTTGTTTTGTTTTTAAGAGGATACTATAATTTAATACTTCTTTGTACCCGTGATTAACATTTTGTGGATAGGCATTTGAGGAAATGAAATTTCTTTGATTGTATTTATTCTTTAAACTCATGGCTTATATTTTTAGGATACGTGCATTATCCAGCAGACTGACTTATTATCTTCTATTTGGGTTAGTATTATTACGGTGGCTTTCCCTAAGCAAACAACAGCCTGGTGAAGTGGATTGAAGAGCCTATTGTGTGATAGGGAAAGCAGCCAGGAATTAGGAAACTTCTGAATCGAAAAGTGTGGAAAATACACAAGTAGTGGAGAATTAATTGCATTTAGTGATTTCTGACTTGAAGAAAAAATAAGCTTTTAAAATTTTAATTGATTATCTTGCATTTTAGATCACTTTAAAAGAATGCCTTAAATGCTTATTGTAAAGTATTAATTGTGATGAATTTGGTTTGTAAAGTTTTATCTTTTGAGTCAGACTATAATTCACAACCATTCATGATACTTGAAATGTTAAAAGTACTTCCTGAAGAAAAGTCAGATTTTATGGGCTGCTCCAGGAGCTCCCCTTTGACTTAAGATAAATATACTCCTGTGATAAAGTCATATTTCTGCAAACTAGCTCACTGAACTAATATTGGAAGGTATTTAATATGCTGTCATAAGACATTAACAAAATAAATTTGTAAAAGAAAAGCAAATCTATGGGACTAAAGGTATTTTACAAACAGAATTTTTTATATATTCTATATAAAGTAATTCTTAAAGTTTTAGACCTTTTCTCTTTAGAATTTTATTCTTACAAAAACGTTTTCAAAGGTCTTATTTTACGTCACTTAAAATTATTCTAAAAAATTGTTTAAAAGAATTTCTTACTCTAATTTGGATCTAAAATAGAATGAATACCATTTTTGAATTTTCAAGGCCATTCCACATTTGATTTCACATTTAGTAAATTTAGTCATAATATTCCCAAACCCAGTAGGATACAGTTTCTGTGGTTCTCAGACCCTTTGTAGAGTGACAGAGATTGGAATTCTGAATCTCACGAGTCAAATTTTGGCCTTTGACTCTGTTCCCCTTTCACACTCCTTGCTAAGCTTGGGCTGTTGCTATGCTTGAAGGCTTGTCAGCTAGCAGGTTCCTATGGTAACAGGAATGGAAATTTCAAAGAAGAAAGAGAATAGGAGCACAAAGGCTTGGTTGATTTGAATTTGAACAAAAAATAGAAGGTTCCGTGTCTTGCACCTTTGTTGAAGGAACCAGAAATTTAATATTAGAAAGTTATTTTTGAGTTTGTAAACTTCATATACCCTGGTCTTAATTTAGTGAATAGAAGTGCTGCTGCTTAGGGGAGTACTCAGTAAGAATCTTCTAAAAACTTTATCAGCTGAAGAGTCTTTTCTCCTCCTTTATAGAGCTTTGATAGTCTGTGTTCCTTATATATATTCTCAACTTGGCAGTATGCTGGCTAACATTTAATTTTTACTTTGATGAAGTTAAAAATTGTGAAGAGTTCTAATCAGGGCAGTTTGCTTATTTGAAAAATATTAATGTTTTTTGTTTTGACATAATTGTATTGAGGTATGATTTGTATACAGTTAACTGTACCCATTGAACAGTGTTCAGCTTGAGTTTTGACAGAAGTATGTATCTGTGAAACCATCATCACTATCAAGATATCATACATTTCCATCACCTCAAAAGCTTCCTAGGGATCTTCCCTGTGGCTCAGACACTAAAGAATCTGCCTGCAATGCAGGAGACCCAGGTTCGATTCCTGGATTGGGAAGATCCTCTGGAGAAGGGAATGGCAATCCACTCCAGTATTTTTGCGTGGAGAATCCCATGGACAGAGGAGCCTGGTGGGCCACAGTCCGTGGGGTCGCACAGAGTCCAACACTACTGAGCGACTAACACTGCTGCTGCTGCTGCTAGGTCGCTTCAGTCATGTCCGACTCTGTGCGACCCCATCGACGGCAGCCCACGAGGCTTCCCCGTCCCTGGGATTCTCCAGGCAACTGACACTACTACGCTGCAAAAGCTTCCCTGTGCCCATTGTAGTCCACCCCTCTGAGTTGACTCCCTGCAGAAACAGCCACTGATCTGCTTTCTGTCACTGTGGATTAGTGTGTTCATTTTCTAGAGTTTTATATGAATGTACTTTTTTATGTCTGGTTTCTTTCACCCAGAATTGGGATTTAGATTTTAATGCATGTTTTATTTTGCTTCTTAAAAACACCATTCCAGTTGACAATTGACTTTTTCACTTGGTAGTTGATTGCGCACAGGGAATTGAGCAGGGTTCCTGGTGCCCATCAAATAGGCCTTCTGCAGCTTTATTAATTTGTAACTCTTTCCTAATCTGTTTTTAAGCTGTCATTTACTAGGAGCTGTATCCTATTTTATATATTCTTATTTGTATATGTTGTTGTTGTTCAGTCGCTAAGTTGTGTCCTACTCTTTGCAACCCCATGGACTGCAGCATGCCAGGCTTCCCTGTCCTTCACCATCTCCCGGAATTTGCTCAAACTCATCTCCATTGAGTCTGTGATGCCATCCAGTCATCTCATCCTCTGTCATCTCCTTGTCCTCCTGCCCTCAGTCTTTCCCAGCATCAGGGTCTTTTCTAGTGAGTCGGCTCTTCACATCAGGTGGCCAAAGTATTGGAGCTTCAGCATCAGTCCTTGCAGTGAATATTCAGGGTTGATTCCCTTTAGGATAGACTGGACTGGTTTGATCTCCTTAATACTTCTATATATATTAACACCATTTTATAGAGGAAAAGCTGAAATTTAGAGAGGTTACAGAGAACAAACTGGTTAATAAGCTCAAGGGCTCTGGACAAGAATGCCAAGGTTGAACTCTTGGGACTGTCTTTGTAGCTCTGTGATCTTCGGCGAGCTACTTAGCTTTCTGTGTCTTCTTTTCTTCACATTTATTATCAAATGGTATGACTAATGATAGTACCTGCCTTATGGGATTGTTGAGAAGATTAAGTTAGGTGTGTGAAGCACTTACAGCACTGCCCAGCCTGTAGTGAGTGTCCATCAATGCTAGCTGAGCCACAGCACAAGATACTTAGAGCTAGTGAGTGACAGAAGCATACACTTAAAGCCTTATACTCAGTGCAAACAGCACAAAATGGTGATTCAAGTCAGTTTTATAATTCATGATGGGGCTCACAAATGCAGGTTTTACTAACATGGTAACATATCAATATCATATTAGTTGGTATTGTATAGTTGAGGACTAAGCAAGTTTGAGACTTACTTAAGGCATACATATGCTTGTATGTATGATGTCTATACATACATCAGCATGTGAATATAATGCATTTTTAAGCTTTGAAATTTTTTTTTTTTTTTTGGTGGCACTGGGTCTTTGTTGCTGTGCACAGTCTTTCTCTAGTTGTGGTTTAAGAGCTTCTCCGTTGCAGGGGCTTCTCTTGTTTCAGGGCACAGGCTCGAAAGTGCATAGGCTTCAGTAGTCATGGAGCGTGGGCTTAATAGTTGCAACTTGCAGGCTCCAGAGCTCGGGCTCACAAGTTGTGGCCCACTGGCTCAGTTGCCATGTGGCATGTGGGATCTTCCCAGACCAGGGATTGAACTGGTGTCCCTTGCATTACAAGGTGGATTCTTAACCACTGGACCACCAGGGAATCCCTAAACTTGAAAATAGTTATAGACTCACAGGGAGAAGGCAATGGCAACACACTCCAGTACTCTTGCCTGGAAAATCCCATGGATGGAAGGAGCCTGGTAGGCTGCAGGCCATGGGCTGGCCAAGAGTCAGACACGACTGAGCGACTTCACTTTCACTTTTCACTTTCATGCATTGGAGAAGGAAATGGCAACCCACTCCAGTGTTCTTGCCTGGAGAATCCCAGGGACAGGGGAGTCTGGTGAGCTGCCATCTATGGGGTCGCACAGGGTTGGACACGACTGAAGCAACTTAGCAACAGCAGCAGCTCAGGAAATTAAAGGAGTGTAGAAATTCTATATACTGTAGCTAGTTTCACTGGGGGCGGGGGGCTGGGGAACTGTGCCTTGCTATCTTATGTAGCCATTAGTATCGAAACTGGGACCTTGGACTTCCCTAGTGGTCAAGTGGTTAAGAATCCTCCTGCCAGTTTGATACTGGGGGCACCAGTTTGATCCCTGATCCAGGAAGATCCCACATGCTTCGGGACAGCTGAGCCCAGGTACCACAACTACTGAAGCCTCTATTCCCTAGAGTCTGTGTCCTGCAACAAGAGAAGCTGCTGCAATGAGAAGCCCGCACACTGCAACTAGAGAGTAGCCCCCACTCACTGCAGCTAGAGAAAGCCTGCACTCAGCAGTGAAGACCCAGCACAGCCAAATAAATAAATAAAAAGTTTTAAAGGCACAGGTGATCTAAAAAAAAAAAAAAAGGAAAGTTATCATAGGTATACTCTTTAGCCCGTTATCATATTTCACCCGTTTTTACATGTACTCATTTTTGTGTCTGTATATGCACATGTCCATGTATTTTTATTGTCTTTGCATTTGTATCACATGTATAAGTTCATGGAGCCATCACTTTGGTTAAGATACTGTGGAAATTCCCTGGCAATCCAGTGGTTAGGATTCTGTGCTTCCACTGCAGGGGGCACGAGTTCAGATCCCTGGTTGGGGAACTGAGATCCCACAAGACCCCCAGTGTGGCAAAAAGAAAACAAAACCCCAAAATGATACAGAACTGTTTTTATCACCACATCTTTCTTGTGCTTCCTTTCTCCCTACCACTCTTTCCTGTTCCCAGGCAACCACTAATTTGTTCTCTGTCCCTATAATTTTGTCAAGAATGTTATATAAATAGATTCATACAGTGTATAATCTTTTGAGATTGACTTTTTTCGTTTAGCATAATACCTTGAGACCCATCCAAGTTGCTTCATGTACCAGTAGTGACTGTTTTTAATTGCTGAGAAGTATTCCGTTACAGAGATGTTCTGCAGTTTGTTTAATCGTCCACTGAAGGATACTGAGTTGTTTCCAGCTTTTTGCTATTGCAAGTAAAGCCGCTCTGAACATTCATGTACAGGTTTCTGTGCAGACGTAAATTTTCCTTTCATGTAAATAAATGCCCAGGAGTGTGATTGCTGGGTTGCAGGATAAGCATGTATTTGAATTTTTAAGAAACTACTCAGCTATTTTCCATAGAAGTTCTACCATTTTACATTCTACCAGCAGTGTATGAGAGACGTATGTTCTCAGCATTCTTACCACCGTTTGGTATTTTCACTGTTTTTTATTCAGCTTTTCTCAGATGATGTGATATCTTACATGATTTCAATTTGCATTTCCCTTATGACTAATAATATTGAACATCTTCATGTGCCATTCATGTATCTTCTTTGATAAAATGTCTGTTCATGTCTATTGTTCATTTTCAGTTGAATTGCTTTTTACTTTTGAGCTTTGAGAGTTCTTTATAGGTTCTAGATACAAATCCTTTGTTGGAAATATAGTTTGTAAATAGTTTATTCTAGTCTGTAGCTTACTTTTTCAGCCTTTTAACAAAGTCTAGGAGACTAGAAGTCTTAAATTTTAACAAAGTCCAGTTTACCAAGTTTTTTTCCTTTTAGGGACTGCATTTTTGGTGTCGTTTCTAAGAATTCTTCAGTGGGTCTGCAAATTCTCTGAAGTTTTATAGCTTTATGTGTCTCACATTTAAATCTATGATCAATTTTGAGTTAATTTGTATCAAGTGAGTTTCATTTTTTTTGCCTGTGAATATCCAATAGCTTAAGCACCATTTGTTGGGAAGGCTATCTATCCTTCCACCATTGAACTGCTTTTGCTTCTTCCTTAAAAATCAGTTATCTGTCCTTGTATAGATTTATATTTGGGTTGTCTATTCTGTCTTGTTGATCTTTGTGCCTATTTCACCACCAATACCACAGTGTCTTGATTTTTGGAGCGCCAAAGAATTGATGCTTTTGAACTGTGCTGTTGGAGAAGACTCTTGAGAGTCCCTTGGACTGCAAGGAGATGCAACCAGTCCATTCTAAAGGAGATCAGTCCTGGGTGTTCTTTGGAAGGAATGATGCTAAAGCTGTAACTCCAATACTTTGGCCACCTCATGCGAAGAGTTGACTCATTTGAAAAGACTCTGATGCTGGGAGGGATTGGGGGGCAGGAGGAGATGGGGACCACAGAGGATGAGACAGTTGGATGGCATCAGCAACTCAATAGACATGAGTTTGAGTAAACTCTGGGAGTTGCTGATGGACAGGGATACCTGGCTTGCTGCAATCCACGGGGTCTCAAAGAGTTGGACACGACTGAGCAACTAAACTGAACTGAATATTAAGTAATCCGGACTTCATAGCATTTGTTTGGATTAGTTCTCTGCTGTTTTCTGGAAGAGATTGTGTAGAATTGGTATCCCTTTAAAATTGTTAGATTTTACCAATGAAAGCATCAGGCCTGAACATCTTTGTTCAGGAGATTTTAAACTACAAATTCAATTTGTTGAATCGTTACAGGACTGTTCATATTATCAGTTTCATCTTGGGTGAGTTTTGGCAGTCTGAGGAATTGGTCTACTTCATCTAAATTGTCTGGTTTATATGCATAGAGTTGTTTGTAATATTACTTAGGTATTTTTAACATTTTTATTGGAAAGTGAAAGTTAGTTTTGGTTGTGCTGGGTTTTCATTGCTGTGTGCAGTCTTTCCCTAGTTGCAGAGTGTGGGGGCTACTCTTTGTTTTAGGCTTTTCATTGTGGTGGCTCCTCTTGTTGCAGAGCCTGGGCTGCAGAGTGTGTGGGCTTCAGTAGTTGTGACACATGGGCATGTCACTCTGAAGTATGAGGGAATTTCCTGGACCAGGGATTGAACCCATGTCCCCTGCATTGGCAGACAGATTCTTAACCACTGGGCCACTAGGGAAGTCCTTCCTTATTATATTTTTAATGTCAGTACGGTCTCTAGTGATACCCTCTTTTTCATTCTTGATATTGGTAAAGTTGTGTTTCTCTGTCTTAAATCATTTGTACTAGAACCTTATCAATTGTACTAAAGTTTTCAAAGAACCAGCTCTTGGGTTGTGTGATTTTTTAAAAAAAACTGGTTTTCTGATTTCAGTGTCATTGACTTCTCTTCTTTCTTATTTCCTTTCCTTTGCTTGCTTTTGCTTTATTTTGCTCTTTATGGTTATTATGAATAACACTGCTCTGTTATGAACATTCATATGCACATTTTTGCTTCAGTTCAGGTCAGTTGCTCAGCCGTGTCCAACTCTCTACGACCCCATGGACTGTAGCATGCCAGGCCTCCCTGTCCATCACCAACTGCCAGAGGTTGCTCAAACTTCTGTCCATTTAGTCGGTGATGCCATCCAACCATCTCATCCTCTGTCATCCCCTTCTCGTCCCGTCTTCAATCTTTCCCAGCATCAAGGTCTTTCCCAGTGAATCAGTTTTTCCCATCAGTTGGCCACAGTATTGGAGTTTCAGCTTCAGCATCAGTCCTTCCAATGAATATTCAGGACTGATTTCCTTTATGATAGAGTGGTTTGATCTCCTTGCCGTCGAAGGGACTCTCAAGAGTCTTCTTCAACACCACAGTTCAAAAGCCTCAATTCTTTGGCACTCAGCTTTCTTTATAGTTCAATTCTCACATCCATACATGACTACTGGAAAAACTACAGCTTTGATGAGACGGACCTTTGTTGGTAAGTAATGTCTCTGCTTTTTAATATGCCGTCTAAGATGACCATAACTTTTCTTCCAAGGAGCAAGTGTCTTTTCATATCATGGATGCAGTCAGCATCTGCAGTGATTTTGGAGGCCCCCAAAATAGTCTGTCACTGTTTCCATTGTTTTCCTGTCTATTTGCCATGAAGTGATGGGACTGGATGCTGTGATCTTAGTTTTCTGAATGTTGAGTTGTAAGCCCACTTTTTCACTCTCCTCTTTCACTTTTCATGCAGAGGCTCTTTGGTCCTTCTTTGCTTTCTGCCGTAAGGGTCGTGTCACCTGCACATCTGAGGTTATTGATATTTCTCCCAGCAATCTTGATTCCGGCTTGTGTTTTGTCCAGTCTGGCATTTCACATGATGTACTCTGCATAGAAGTTAAATAAGCAGGATTATTTTTGCTTAGACATGATTTAAAATTATTTGGGGTATATTCCTAGGAGTGGAATTCTGGATCACGTGGCAGTTTTATGTTTAACTGCTTGAATAGTCACCAGACTGTTCTCCATAGTGGTTGCCTCATTTTACATTCCTATCAGCAAATTTTTTTTGTACCTAGTCCAGCAATCTTACTGTCTTATGTAGTCGATAGTTCATTTATATATAATGCAATTGGTGATGTACTTGGGTTAATATCTGCCATCTTATTATTCGATTTCAGTTTTTCCAAACTGTTTTTCTTGTTCTCTCTCCTGTCTTGACTTCTTTTGTATTATTGTATTTCTCTCTCTGATTACCTAGTTAGTTGTGCATTCTTTTATTGCTTACCCCAGAAATTATGATATGTACTCTTGACTTACAGTATTCTAATACAAATAATAACTTGGATCACTCTCCCATTAGTGTTCCTCTGACTCCTGCTTTATCATTTTATTATTACACATAATTATTTTGTATTTTATATGTCTCTTCAGGCATTGTTTTTTGTTTTTACAGAGAATATTCATTTCTGTTTTCCCACATCTTCCTATTTATTTAGGGGCTTCTAAGACGCTCAAAGCATTTTATGAAAGAGTTACACATTTCAAAGTTTGTTGATATTTCTAGAAAGCCATTCACATGTAACATATTTATTAAGAACATGGGGTTTACAGTCCCATCTGTAACACTTTGAGTCTCAGTTGCCTCATGGAAATATAGGGAATAATATGTTAAATACAGTAATATCTACCTCATAGGTGGCTGTGAAGATTCAATGAGAAAATAAAGTTAAGCCTCGTACTAGAATGCCATACACAAAGAAAAATTTCATTATTCTGTTGTGGCAAGTACATAATTCCTGAGGTTTAAAAAAGAATTGTTCTTATATTCTGTATTAGAATCATCATTTTGTCGTTTAAACATTGATTTTCAAAAGAACATGTTTCCTTTCCTAAAGTTTCCCCCTTCATTTTTTTCTCTTTCATCCATCTAATCCAATTATCTATGTCCCAAGGAATATTGATACTAGAACCTGTGTTTCAATAATAGAAATGTGTTACCGTAATAGAAGCAGCTTAGCCAAGACCGTCAAGTTCACCTTAGAGCCATTTGTAGAATTAAAACAAAAATTATTTGTGTAGAAAACAAACAACCCATTATTTCTATTTTCAGCCACAGAAGGCAGCCCATCTGTTGTTTATCTAATCTTGATTCAGAAACATACAAAAATAGAACAATAACATCATATCTAACTTATAATTTTAGTTTCATTTTCTGATAACAGTGTTTCCCCTTCACCAGACAATAACAGAAGGACCTGACAGAGGAGCACAGAACTAGAGAAACACTGTTTATGTGTTTAAAAGACAAACTAGAGAAGCATTGTTTATGAAAGGACCATAAGGAAATGGGAATGTGTTGCTCTTCCAACATTAATGACAGCAAGTAATTCTCTATGAATATATAGTATATACTACTAATCTTTTTTTTTTTTTTTTCTGCTACTAATCTTTAAAGTTGGTAAGTATCCTGCCTGTGACTTCCTAGCACCAAACTGATTTTTCCTCAACATTGTTCAGTGCCTGTCATAGAGGGAAAGAGGGAGAGTTACTGAAAAAATATTCAAAGTCTCTTATAGGAAAATATTTTGAAATATTATATTTTAGAAGTATAGACTATTAAATTTATTTTAAAAGTATTCATCCTATTATGTACAGGCTGTAAAATGCTATCAAGGGGCACTTTTGGATAAATACTTTAAAATATACGAGTCATTTTGGCCTGTGTGAAACAGACTAAATAGCCTAAGCCATGAGTTCCATTTTAGTCTTAACTCAGATCAACTGGTGGTGGTGGTGGTCATTCGTTAAGTCGTGTCGGACTCTTTGTGACCCATGAACTGCAGCACGCCAGGCTTCCCTGTCCTTCACTATCAAAGAGCCCTGTCTTTTTCACTATCAAAGAGCCCTGTCTTTTTCGGCTACTGTTGTAAATCCCGTAGACTAGCTGATAAACAACAGAAAGTTGTTTCTTGTAGTCCTGGAGGCTGGGGAGTCCCAAGATCATCAGCAGGTGCCACGTCTGGTGAGTCATGTTTCCTGGTTCCTAGACTGCCTGCTGCTTCTCCCTGTCCTCGCAGCACGGGAGCCCATTCCTTCCTGGCCTGACCCCTCCCAGAGTGCCTGCCTCCTAGGATCATCACCACGTGCGGGGTGAAGTTTGAGGGCCCATAAACTGTCAGCCCATTGCAGTCCCTAAGTATACTCTGCATTATTTCAGTCTTTTGAAATAATTCGAGCTTTCCTAATAGCCCAGTACATGTTCTTTTTGTTATATGTTCGTTGGGCTCTTGAAAATAATATGTATCAGTGGGAATGCAGTGTTCCGTGTGTATCAGTTACATCAGGTTTGTCACTCATGTAATTCAGATTCCAGTAGCCACGTTGAGTAAAAGCAGAAGTAGGTGAAATTACCTGTAATATATTTTATTTTAACACACCCCAAATATTGTCATTTCAGTGTGTAATCAACATGATAAAACCTAATGCAATAGTTCACGTTCTTTTTTTCATGCTAAGTCTTTAAAATCCAGCATGTGTTTCAGGCTTGCAGCGCATCTCATTGTAGAGCCAGCCACATTTCAGGTACTTCATGGTTGCAGGTGACTACGTACCAGGGAGCCCAGTTCCAGGAGAGATGTGTCTTTAACGTCTCCCACTGGGATTATGAACTCGGCTGTTACTCCTTTTCTATTTCTGTCAGTTTTTATGTATTGATATTTTGAGGTTATGTTATTAGGTACATTCAAGTTTAGAATCCTCATCTTCTTGCTAGACTGAACTTGTATCAGTATGAGATGTTCTTTTTTATTGCTAGTAATGCTTCTTTCTTTAGACACTATTTGACAGTGATGTTGCCACGTCAGTTTTCTGTCCGTGTTAGCTTGGGTATCTTTTACCTTCACCTGTCTAAAAGACCTTCCATCTTAACATGTACCTCTGAATAGTGTATAGTTTTCACTGGAATCAGTTTGAGTATTGGCTCTGTTTATAATGTTGATATTTCAGTGTGTAGACACCATGTTGCTGTGTGATTTCTGTTTGTCCCACCTAGTCTGTGTTCTTTGCTCTTGCCTTCTTTTAGAAGTATGAAGTGTTTCTCTAGTTCTGTGCTCCTCTGTCAGGTTGTTGGGTGTACATTTGCAGACACAGCGTGTGTTTTACATTCAAGTCTAACTTAGTACTCTTACTGCCTCCCTGACACGACTGTTTCCTCCTTGTCACTGTCACACTTTAAACGGTTAGATATATTTTTGGCATTAACATCATTGTTTTGTAGAGTTAGTATTTACCCTCACAGTTACCTCATTGTTGGTCTTTACTTGTTTTTTATATTTCCATCAGAGACTACTTTTCTTTTTCCCAAAGCACTGCCTTAATATTTTTTTTTAGTTCATGTGTGTGGGTGATGAGTTGTCTCATTTCCATTTGCCCTCAAAGTCTCTATTTTGCTTTCACTTTCGAAGAGAGTTTTTGTTGGATGTAGAATTCCAGGTTGGTGGTTATTTGTTTTTCAGCATTTTACAGATGCCAGTCCATTATCTTCTGACTTCCTTGTTCTTGGAAAGTCAGCTCTCAGTGTTGTTGTGCCGTTAAAAGCCACACCCTTTTTCCTCTGAGGGCTTGAACATTTGCTTCTTGCCTTAGGCACCCGCAGAGCTGCTGAAACCAATGTGTGGTTTTCATTTTTGACTCAATGGTCTGATTCTTGAACCAACTCTTACCACTGTCCCTGTCAGTCAGTTCAGTCGCTCCGTGTCTGACCCGTTGCAACCCCATGGGCTGCAGCACGCCAGGCTTCCCTGTCCATCACCAACTCCTGGAGCTTGCTCAAGCTCATGTCCATCGAGTCGGTGATGCCATCCAACCAGCTCATCCTCTGTCGTCCCCTTCTCCTCCTGCCTTCAGTCTTCCCCATCATCAGGTTCTTTTCCAATGAGTCAGCTCTTTGCATCAGGTGGCCAAAGTATTGGAGCTTCAGCATCAGTCTTTCCAGTGAATATTCAGGACTGATTTGCATTAGGATTGACTGACTGATTGGATCTCCTAGTAGTCCATGGGGCTTTCAAGAGTCTTCTCTGACTCCCCAGTTCAGAAGCATTGATTCTTTGGCATTCAGCCTTCTTCATGGGCCAACTCTCACATCCATACATGACTACTGGAAAAACCATAGCTTTGACTAGATGAACCTTTGTTTGGCAGAGTAATGTCTCTGCTTTTTAATATGCTGTCTAGATTTGTCATAGGTTTCCTTCCGAGGAGCAAGCATCTTTTAATTTCACTATCTGCAGTAATTTCGGAGCCCAAGAAAATAAAGTGTGTCACTGTTTCCACTGTTTCCCCATTTATTTGTCATGAAGTGATGGGGCTGGATGCTATGATCTTCATTTTTTGAATGTTGAGTTTTATGCCAGCTTTTTCACTCTCCCCTTTCACTTTCACTTTCACTAAGAGGCTCTTTAGTTTCAACCCCTGGAGGCATTTCTTATTCCCCTTTCTGTCTTTTCTCCACCACGAGGGTCCCCATTTATAGTTTTTAACAACATAGTTTAACAACAGATTCCTTCAATACATTCTATCCCTTTTCCCTCTTATATATATATTGTAACCGATCCGTCCTTCAGTTCACTGATCGTCTCTTCAGCTACGTCCAATCTGATGTTAAGCCCAGAGACTGAGTTCTTAAATTCAGTCACTGTTATTGTAAAGTTCTAGATTGGTTTTGATTCTCAGAAATTTTTCCTTTTGTCAAGTATATTTTTGAACAGGTGACATTTGCATCTGATACCTCTAGCATACCTCTGATACGCTGATATATATCTCATACCTCTGGATCTGGTTCAGTTCTTTTTCTCTTGGTCCTGTTTGTTGTTACACCCTCTTTTGCTTGTTTGGTTGCATGTTGGACATTATGTTTGGAAAACCCTAGAGGTTCTGAGTGATGCTGCGTTCTCCAGAGTTTCCTCTGACGCAGACCTCCAGTGGGGACAGAGCTGTCTGTTCACTCAGGGCCTGAGGGACTTGAGGCTTGGGGGTCCTTTTAAGCTCAGTCTCAGCAGCCTTCACCCACCTTCCCCCCCGACCCCAGGGAGGAGCTTTCCAGCGTCTCCAGTGTCTGGAAGCCTGGGGTGCCTCCCAGGGCCCCGCGTTCTCGGCAGGTCCTGAAGCCCACCGTCTCTCCTGAGCACCAGGAGGTGACTGATAGTCAGCGCTCAGCCGGTTTGGGCAGAGTGTTGGGTACGTTTTCTGATATCCGGACTGACTCGTCAGGCCTGCGCTTGACTTTTTGTCTCCACAGCCCAAGGAACCCTCCAGAGCTGTGTTAGCCAGCCCCCTCTGCTTGACTTTTTCCCTTCCTTTTCTTCACAGAGTCAGCTTTGCTCAGATGCCCCGAGGGAACGAGCGGCCCTCTCAGTCTCCAGCTCCCTCACTGAGCTTCGCTTGTGTTTGAAATCTTGGATTGTGGCTGCCTAAGGACCTCTTTTAAACCTTATTTAGCTTTTCTAGCTCTTGGTAGGCTGACCTACAAGATGCTTGCGTCTGTCACTGGAAGTGGAGACACCCTGGGGGGGGGGGGTCTTCTGTCATCTGAAGCCACATGTAACAGTCACAATAATTGTCTTGATCAAGTTTATTTGATACCAGGGAAAACAAGAACCAGGGGTCCTTGCTTGGTACCCATGGTTGTGTTTCTGGTCAGAGTCCCCAGCTTGCCTGGGCTGTTTCAGTGCCACCTGAACTTGGGAAGGAGGTGGAGCAGGCGGCCCACGCGGCCTGGAGACAGAGGAGCCGGTCTCCCCTCTGCCCTTGCCCCTGGCGGCCCAGGGCAGGCCTTGCATTGCCGGGCTGCTGGTGGTGGAGGCCAAGGCTGAGGAGGGAGGGGTTACGTGACCTGTATTCTGTGACATGGTCACACGTGGGTTTTCTTTTTCAGTTTGAAAAAATGACTGCTTTTAGTCTTCCCTCCAGTTTCACTTTAAGGTGGAAAATGAAGATTTTATTCGTAAAGTTGAGCACAGTGACCTTACAGTCTTTTTGAAAGCAACAGTTGATGTTTTAAGAACACATCTCAGAGAACTCCAGTAGATAAAGCTAAAAAAAGAGAACGTGTTCAGGGTGAACTGCGGGCAGGACCCCAAACTGTACCCTGTCTCTCCCAGAGTGTGTAATTGCTGAGATGGGTGGATATAGGACCCAAAGCACCCTGGGGACCGAGGTCCTCAAATGACAGCAGAGGGCCGGGCTGAGCCAGGAGCAAGTGGCCTGTGCCCTGGCGAGTGGAGAACCGCGAGGGTGGGAGTGGAGCCAGGAGAGGGGTGGGAGACGCAGGCGGGGTCTGGGAGGTGCTGGCTGTCGCGGCTCGAGGCAGGGACACCCCTGAACCTCCACCATGCAGTCCCCACGGGGCAGAGTCGTCTGGCAGCCGAGGGTCGAAGTAAAGAGGGCGAGTTCACAGCAGGTTGAATGAACCCCTGTACCCACTGTGGGTTCATTTTAAGTGCCTGGAGTGAGGTTGGTCAAGCCCTTGCTGAGCTCGAGTGAGGGAGTCTGACAGGGAGGACTGAGCTCAGGGTGAGAGTGAGGGGCAGCTAGCGTGGTGAGTCCTCCTCAGCTGAGTGGGTTCTGGGGACGCCCTTGAGTTCAGGGCTGCCCTTTCAGTAGCCTCACTGGAGGCTTGTTTGGGGGGTAGAGGGGGCAGAAGCCCACTTAGAAGACGTGCTCATTCCCAGGGGTGGTGGTTTCTGAAGGAGTTTATACTGGTTGGTTCGACTGTGACCCAGTACCTTGCAGGGTCGTGTTTGACAGGGGGCCTGAGCTGTGGGCACAGCCTGCCTTCTCCTGCACTGCGCACTCAATTGTTGACTTTTTGGCAGCCCCTCCCCCCTCTCTGCACCCTTGACAGTGGACCTGAGCCCAGCCCCCCTGTTGCCACGGAGCCCCTTGTGACCGAGTGGGTTCCAGTTCTGGGCTCCTGGGAGATGTGCTGGAGGCGGAGCCTTCATGCCATTTGGTGGTCATAGTGTGAGAGCAGTGGTCATAGTGTGAGAACGGTGTGTGTGAGAGTGGTGTGTGAGAGCAGTGTGTGTGAGAGTGGTGGTCGTAGTGTGAGATTGGTGGTGATAGCTCGGTAGCCGAGGTATCCTACCGTGAAACAGCGGTTGCCCCCGAGTCGGGGGCTGCCCCTATCCGCGAGGATGGGTCGCAGAAGGGCCCGCCTTTGGGCGTTATTCCAGCGCTGCAACCCCAAGGCAAAGGCGAAGACTAGGAAGGACTTGGCCTCGGCCCACGTCCTGGAAGCAGAGCGGCCTGAGGTGAGAGCAGCCGGGGGCTGGGCCCATCAGATTGGCCCTCACCCGGCGAAGCATTGGGGTTGTGTTTCATTTTGTTAGCATGGTTGTGGGCCCTGCCGGCCAGGGCATTCTGGCCTTAGTGGGCAGGATCGACCCCAGCAGGTTTACCTTGTAAGAGGTTGTGCAGTTGCTGCATGGAGGATGGGCGGGGGCCCCACAAGAAGGGAAACACTGGCTGGAGAAGTCACTGGGGCACATGGACTGAGCTATAGAGTCAGTCCTTGAAGCAGAAAGGGTAAGGCCCTTAATGTCTCCCTTCTTGCAAAGAAAGGATATACGGGCTGGAGGAATCTCTGGGGCATGAGGATCGAGCTAGAGAGTCAGTCCTTGAAGCAGAACAGCTAAGCCCGTTAATGTCTCCCATGTTACAAAGCACAGACCAGTGTGTCCAGTATTTTAATGACAGGTACCTACTGCTTACGTGTATGACATACACCCTCATAGCTACACATGTCTACTGCATGCCTCTTACAAGTGCTGGGCACTGTTCTGGGTGCTGAACACTCAGTATGTAGTAGGGGATACGTAGCCCAGGATTTTTTTAATTTCTGCAAAGAAAAATAGAAGAACGAAAGACTCCGTGGGGTTCAGTTTGAGCAAGTTCACCACGTGGATGGCCCCGCATGCACGCAAATTGTGGTAAAGTACATATAACATAAATTTAACATTTTAACCGGTTGATTGAATGACTGGGTGGCTTCTGTGGAGTCAGGCTAACAGATGGTTTTGAGGTGGCATCCGCCTTTTTCCCAGAGGAACACTCCAAAGCCTCGTGGCCTTGTAGACCTTCTTTTTTTTCTTCACTTTCCCCAGTGGCTCCAGGTCTGTGTGTCGTTTAAGAATCTCTTTATCCACTTTGTTGTTAGGTTTACGTTTTGGAAAGTTTCTCAAATGTTCCTGGGTCTTGAGAAGGCAGGCTTGGATTCCAGGTTCTCTCCTGCCACGTGCCTGCCAGGTCGAGGTGGAGGCTGAAGGCCACTCTGAGTTGTGGTGGTCTGTGTGGTCTTGGGGTCAGTGGACCCCTCTTCTCTGGAGGGGCATGGAGATCCTTTGTGTGGAGCCTGGAGAGACTTGACAGGGTCAGTCTTCACAGTCTCGCTCTCTTTTTAATTTATGTTTGCGTTTAGTTTCTCATTTAACTGTTTTCTAGGAATTTCCAACTCCCGAAGGATATACCTACAGGGAGCAGCTTTGTAAAGCCAAAGAGGAAATCGCTCAGCTGAAAGCTGAAAGAAACAACACCAGGGTCAGTAGGGGGATTCTCATGTGTTGACATTTGCCCCGCGGGAGTCACCACTGGCCTCCGTGTGCTGTCTTTAAACATTGTCTGATTTTCAAGTCATTTTCCACATCTTCCCACTGAACAGACCAGGGTGGATCAGTTCTGGGTTCTCATACCTTGCTTCAAATTTCTGATGAGAGCTAATGTAATTTTAGTACATATGAGGGGGGAGTTCTCTTAACTTACATTTTTGTCCACGCTACACTTTGTGTGGGATCTTAGTTCTCTGACCAGGGGTTAAAACCCATGATCCTTGAAGAAGTGTGGAGTCTTAACTACTGCACCCCTGGGGAAGTCCACTCTAACTTTCGACTGAACTGGCAGGATTCCAACGTGCCTTAGCATGTTTCCGGCTATAGCGTGAGGCTGAGAGGAGTTATCGGCCCAGAGTTCGAGCATGAGGTTGAAGGTGTTCCTTTGGCCCTGCCCTGCAGCTGCTGCTGGAGCACCTGGAGTGCCTGGTTTCGAGACATATTCCACCCGTCGGGATGACAACAGGCAAGCGGCAGGCGCAGTCCCCAGCCGGCATGAGGAGTGAGGTGGAGGTGCTCAGGGCGCTGAAATGGCTCTTTGAACACCACAAGGCCCTGGACGAGAAGGTACCAGCCATCCGGCCATCCTGGATTTGTACACTTGCTGCCTTGTTAGGCGGATGATGCACATATTTATGTAACTAGTTGACTTTTGAGCGTCTTGAATTCTTGTATATACTTTTTTTTTCTGTAAGAATTCAGAGTTTTATATGGTTAAAAAGCGTTGCCTGCATACATGCTCAGTCGTGTCCGAATCTTTGCAACCCTGTGGACTGTAGCCCACCATGCTCCTCTCTTCATGGGGCTTCCCAGTCATGAATACTGGAGTGGGTGGCCATCTTCTACTCCAGGGAATCTTCCTGACCCAGGGATCGAACCTGCCCTCGTGCATTGGCAGGCGGATTCTTTACCACTGAGCCACCTGGGAAGCCCCCAGTTAAAAAGTATTAGTTGGCATGAATGTCTCAAGATTTATTATATTCTGTATATCAATTTGCAGTTAAAAACTGGGTAATAATTTATTTAGGAGAACATTTTGTTCTCTCAAACTTAGAATTTAAAGCTGTTAACAAGCAGATTCTCTTGACGTTAAGATCAATGAGAGACATTCAAGGTATTCTGTGACAGTATCCATGTATTAGGGTGAGTATACACTAAGAAGTGTACTAACGTATATACACACATCAACACACAGTGACTCGGCCCCTTTGATTTGAGTTGAGAGCGTGATTACGAGTAGCACTTGAAAGGTGTAGTTTGTTAGAAGAAGAATTAGGTGCCACACATAAAGAGGTAAGTTTGATCAGTCTTTGTGTAATTTCCGTGAAGGGTTTGTCATTTGAATCCTTTCATTTTAAAAAAGAATGAAGGCTGTAGTGGTGGGCATCAGATGTTATTTATCTTTCTGATTGAGGACCCACCCACCAGGGTTATTTTAATGACTAGTAAACTAGACTTGTGGCTCAGAGTTGCAGGATCTCTTAAGTACCCCTTTGTCCAGTAGAAGACAAATTCTGACTCTAATCACCTGGTGGTATTTGGGATGGATAGCATCACCATGTATTTTCTTTTTATGTTGTGTTTTCAGTTTAGAGTTGAGTTTTCCAGGTGGAGTTTTGCTGTCTTTACTTATTTCTTTACTCTGATTCAATTTTTTTGGTTTTAGCAGATGATTCTTTCAGAGGAGAATAACCAGGAAAAGATACTAACGGACAGGGTGCTTGATGTACATCATGAGCAAGAAAACATGCCAAGCGCCAATGGAAAGGCAAGTCCTTGGTCTCGCTCTCTGTCTGGTTCTCGTCTTACCATCCAGTCTGTGCGGGGCTGTTGGGACCTCTCACCGATGCACCATGTAGGTCTGAGTGGCCACGAGGGTCCTGTGAGCTCCCAGAGCGCAGAAGGCAGTTTTGACCTCACAGATTGCCCGGAAGTACTGTGTTCCCTCCCTCCCAAAACCAGGCTGTGTAAGGCTTCCTTTCCCCCTTAGAGACCCTCCGACGGCTCTCTAAGCCACAAGGAAGACATGGTTAAGAAGATGGAGCTCCAGGAAATCATAGAGAGGCAGTTGCGGGAGCAGAGCCAGATGGAGGAGCGCCTGGCAGCCCTCTCTGCCCACGTGAAACATCTGGAGGAGGACCTGGACACGGCCAGGAAGGACCTCCTCAAGTCCAAGAACATGAACAGAAAACTTGAGCAGGACATCCGCGAAGTGAGTGACTGCAGCTGTGTCTGTTGTCCTGAGGTGGAATGTGGGTTTCTTGTTCTCCCGGGGATCTCAGCCTTGGGATGGCTGCGTGAGTAAGAGCAGAGCACTGGACAGACCACAACTGGCTGCCTCCCTGCCTCCGCGTCGAGGTCTCTGGGGTAGAAGAGGCCTGGTCCAGGCGGTCCGTTGGCAGTGGACCAACATGAGGGCAGCCCTGACGCTGTGCCGCACCCTGGGTGTGGACTCCTCATTTCCACAAGTTCTAGGGGGCCCACTGTGTTCCTTTTTTAAAAATTCATTCATCCATTCATTCATTTATTGGCGTATAGTTGCTTTACACTGCTGTGTCAATTTCTGCTGTACAGCAAAGTGAATCAGTCAACTATCTATCTATCTATCTATTTACGTGTCTGTCTCTCTTTTAGATTTCCTGCCCATTTGCTTCACCACAGAGCACTGAGCAGACTTCCCTGTGCTGTACACTAGGTCCTCACTCGTTGACTTTATGTGTAGTATCAGTGCTGTATATATGTCAACCCGAGTCTCCCGGTTCATCCCCGCCCCCCGCCCCCCGCAACTGCCTGTCGAATGTGTTCCTGATGATGCTGAAATTTGCTTCTGATTCACTCAGGCGAGTCTGGTGACACCTGTGGAGCCTGTTCTCTCGGAGAGATGGGAGCATGCTGTGTGGGCTCTGCTGAGGCAGCTTGCCTGGCCATCTTCTCGAGTTTTCTGAGGTTCCGCTCCTTGAAGGGATGTGTGACAGTGATACCGGCGGTCAGACAAGTCGAGTGGTGTTTGCTCACCCTCAGATCCTCAGGCCCGAGCTGTGTAACCATGTGGAATCGTGATGTCTCTGGCGGTCATGTCTGCGGGTGTCCTGATTTATGAGAAACTCCCTAGCGGTCACTGTGAAAACAGAGAGTGCTGGGGACTCAGGCCTCTTCCTGTGAGCCTCGCCTCTCCTCTGTGCACAGACAGACAGCACCCACCCGGCCCACCCCTCTCCCGTGAGACCGTCTCAGAGAGAACCCCTCCAACATGTGGTACAGCAGGTGTACTTGTTTAGTAGCTTGGTGTGAGTAATTCTGTGTGAGAACTCAAAACAGAAATATTTGCACAGGTTTGCATAAGCTATTCACACTACTCTTTGGCAACAGGAGATTAGGTGGCAGAGTTTAATACGTATAGAATTCTAGAAAACGCGTTTTCAAGACCTTTCACTTTTAAAGTTAGGACTTTGCTCTCACATTGGTTACTTAGTGACCAGGGAGGGACCTGAAGTGGATTTTGAAGTGGCGGACAGGAGTTGCACCAGCAGCAAGTTCTGGTCCTGGTTTGAGCGTTTCATCCATGTGGTGTAACTCTGCTTTTGAAGAACTAGGCTTGAGAAGGCTGCTCCCAGTTGTGTACAATTTGACTTCTGTTTCCACTCGTTAATATTCTACTTTAATTCTGAGGAAATTGCATGAGACTTTTCCAACTTTCACTCGAGGAAATGAGCCTCAGAGCTCCCCGTTGGATCTGTTGAAGGTCCCTCCTTGTTCTGGGTCAAGCCCGCCTGTATGGTGTAGCAGACAGAGGTCCTGACTTCATGCCAGATACCTTCCCTCCTGGAATTCTTGGAATAACAGGGTAGTTTAGTATACTTTTCGTTTGCTGTTTGGGTTTATGATGTAGAAAAGAAGCTTGGTAAACCAAGTGGCTGGACAGAACGTTAAGACAGATGGGTGCCAATCGTGACCTTTGGGATAGGCGCATTTTTGCTCACGTCCGAGAAAACTGCCGTGTCTAGGATTTTTATTCTGAGGATGTTAACTTTATGTTTGATTTGAAACTTAGGACGACATCAGTAATAAACTTGAAAATGAAATTGCAAATAAGGATTCTAGGCATCGACAGGTAATGGCTTTTATGAACCGTGTCTGACTTTTATAGTAGTGAATTACTGAGGAAGGAAGGTAAAGATCTTTTCATGTGACTCCCACATTGGAAATCAAGTCCCAGTGTAAAGTTCTTATGACCCTAAAATACTGTGTTCAAAAGTGTGGATGTACATCATGGTAAATCAGCTGTACTGGAAGGAAATACATTTTTAAAAAATTGCGGGTGACTGCAACTTACAGGTTTGAATTATTTGGGACTTGGTTTAACCATTTTGTGGAATTCCATTCCTGACTCTTTTGTTTTACTTGAAGGTGAATCTGTTGGCTTGTTAGAGTTGTTACCGAAAGAGTAGAGAGCAGCAGGGAACTTCACGGCAGCTGGCTGCCTGTTGGGAACTGGGGTCACTGTGACAAAAGGCAGGGTTAGAGCTCCGGTCTGATTAGGGTTTGTACTTCCTGTGGTGTGGTGAGCCTTACTCGCTCCTGTTCCCGAGTGGTCTCAGATAATCAGGACTTAACCAGGAAAACCAAATCTGGCTTCTCCAAAACAAAGTGAGTCAGTCTGGTGCGTGCCAAAGTGTATCATTGTCCCCACCCCAAAAATAAAATACTAGAAAGCCATTGAAAAGTATGATGGGGAATGCTAATTAAAAGCATCACGATATACAAAATAATGGCTGTAAAAGGCAGATCAGAAAATACTATGTACCACATGCTATTGTTTTCTGCGGGTTTTAAAGCATAGCATATTGTTTGTGTACGTACATAGAGGAATACGCACACAGAAAAAGTAAGAAAGCTGCTTAGAAACAAACGCTAACCTCTCAGGAACCTGAGCTTATAGATAGTTTAATTTTTTTCTTTTTTAAAAAAGAATCTGTCTAAATGTTCTACATTGAAAGTTTTTCAGAGTAAGAAGATCTGTTAAAAGAATAATCGTGCATTTACAAATACTAGTTGACTGGCATTTCACCAGGCATGCTCTTATCAGGTCTGTATTTCAGAGGAGATGAAAGCCATATTTTGGCTTACACGCCCGTAGCCATCTGCGGTCGGTAGGGTTCCCTCTAAATGATGATTCTGGTGACGTTTTAAGAAGGGTCTGTAGTGAACCCTTCTTCCCTTAACTTGTCAATAAGAATGAATAAGATTCTACAGATCTTCTTTAATATAGAAGAACTTTTTTTTTTTTTTTTTTAAGATGTCCTTGGGGAATGTTTAGGAAAAGCAAATACTCTGGCAGGAGGTGTTCTGCTCACTGAGACCAAGCCCAGGAACACTGAGAGAAAATATACCCTGAGGGAGCTTCCGAAACAGAATGAATCCACTAGACACGTGCATTTAGGTTTTGTCTCAGCTTACTTAAAGCGACAGTGGCTACACCTCTCGGCCTGTGTTGATCCTCTGCTCTCCCTTTGTAGACAGAGGATAAGAACCGCCAGTTGCAGGAGCGCCTGGAGCTGGTAGAGAAGCTACAGCAGAGACTGCGGAGGGCAGAGACGCTGCCCGAGGTGGAGGCGGAGCAGGCGCAGAGGGTGGCCTCGCTCTCCAAGGTGCTGCTTTGGGTCCCTGGGGGGCGGGCACAGGGAGGGCCTGTTCCCCTGCTCTCCCACCGAGCCCCTGCCCATGCTGCTCAGTCCACACAGGAGCGCAGACATGGGGGTCGTGCTGCCCGTCTGAGATGGGAGCGCTCCCTGAGTGTCAGGCACGCCCCACTTCTGCGTCATCCCTACGTTAATTTCCCTCCAGTTTTGTCCCGAGTTCTGTGTGTCCCTAGGACGCTTCAGCTCCGAGTCACTGCTGCTCAGAGTTCAGTCAGCCACTCAAAGCCTAGCAGGATAGAGACCTAGAAAAATCCCATTCTCGTTTAAGAGATGGCCAAAATAGCTCTGTAATGAACACAGTTTTAAGTTTTATCCATACACTTGTTAAAGAAGTCCCAGCAGGGCATGTGCAGACCCGAGGCCCCACTCCCCACTCGCCGTCCCCAGGAGCCCGCGGGTGAGAGGCCATGTCCTTGGGATGTGGCGCTGCTGGGGGCACCGACCCCATTGCCAGCCAGCCAGCCCACCCTGTCCTTCTGATGGGAAAGGTGTTGCCCTGCGCTGCTGGTGGGCACTGGCTGAACATAGAGAGTCGGGCCGGGTCTGTGCTGACGCGGCTGTCGGAAGCCTTGCCAGGAGCTTAGTGAGTGCCCGAGGGGCCATCACGTCGCGGGAGGCCGCCGGTGTCCGGTGCTCACAGACCCTCCCAGAGCAGGGTCACTAACAGCCGCCAGGGGGCACCCTTCTGCCTGTGATCTTCCTCTCCAGGCTTGGTTTCTCCTCTCCCCTGGCATCTCTGCTGTCCATCCCCAGTCGGCCTTGTAGTCCGACCTTTTGTCTTCCGGAAGCTCTACCACTCAGGAGGCTAAACGGTTCGAACTTCCTTCCCAGCTTAGGAAGGTAGAACGTGTGCCTCGGGTTTGCCGCTGTCTGCTGCTCACGCGGGCTCGCCACAGGCAGTCCGAGGAGGGAGCGCAGCGGCCGTGGGTGTGGGGCCTGGGGCACGGGGAGCACGTCTCCTCTCACGAGCTGGTCACCAGCATCCTCCGTGAGCCATGTGTCACACACGAAGCCGCGCAGGCTGTGTGAGCAGGCATGCGGGAGTGCTCCTGGCGAACCCAGGGCCCGTGGTTCGCACAGAGCATGGCCCGCTTGCCGCCCCTGCGATCACAGCCCGCGTGCTGTCAGGACAGGGTTGTTGTGAGCGGAGCTGACGCTGTTCTTGGCCGACAGGCAGGAGAGAGAGACACAGCAGCATCGAGGATAGGCTGCGCCAGATGGAGGCCCAACTGGAGGCAAAGAACAAGGAGCTGCAGCGGGTGCCTGTGCTGACAGGGAGGCGGCGTCTGGGCAGTAGACGTGGCTTGGGCGGGGGCCAGCACTGCCTTTCTCCACCAGTCCCGTCTCTGGCATCGAGTGTGTGCCTGTGTGGCCCCATCTGCTGATCCGGGCACCCACCTCCTTGGGAGCAGGGCCAGAGGTGGTCGCCCATAGGCAGTGGGTAGGAGCCAGGGCTTCCCCACATTCAAAGAGGCTGCTTGTTGCTCTGACCAGCCAGTCCGGGGAGCTGCTTGGGATACAGGTGGACCTCCCAACTGCCCCTCAGACAAACCTAGGGGTGCCAGCCTGGGGCCCATGAAACTGAAGGCATGGCACCCAGGTGTGGAGCCTGCTTGCCTCGGACGTGGCGCTGGAGTCCCACATGCCAAACCGCTGGTCCAGACACGGTGTATGTGTAGGATGGCTGCCTCTAGACAGGAGAACCGCAGTTGCCCTGCAACAGAAGGCGCATCAGGAAAGGGTGATGGTGGAGGCTCACATCACCGAGTCCTGAGAGAGGTTTCCTGGAAAGGTTGGCCACACGGCAATACAGGCCATCCAGGAAATGGAGTGGGGATCCCGGGTCCAGCCTCACGTGTCAGTACTGTCCCCACCATACCTGTGTTTTTGGGCCTGGACTGCAGAGCCTCACAGGCGAACTTCCAGGGAGCAGTGGTTCTGACTCCCATCGTGAGACCCGCGGTGAGGCGCCCTCCCCGCTTAGGCAGAGAGCTCAATATCTGCCGATCAGGGGTGCACTTCTTACTTTCATAACTGCTGCTCAGAGGCTGTTGAGATCGGGATGCTGTTTATGACTAGACTAAGCCAATTCAAAGTCAACTTTTGTTTTGCTTTAAAAATCTTTGAATGCCGACGCCTTATTGTGGAAGCTGTGACAGGTTTTGTTTCCTTGGGCTCAAAAATCACTGCAGACGGTGACTGCAGCCATGAGATTAAAAAATGCTTGCTCCTTGGAAAGCTACGACAAACATAGACAGCATATTGAAAAGTAAGAGACATCACTTTGCCAACAAACCATATACTCAAACCATATATGACAAACCATATACTCAAAAACTATGGTTTTTCCGGTAGTAACATATGGGTGTGAGAGTTGGACCATAAAGAAGGCTGAGCACTGAAGAATTGATGCTTTCGAATTGTGTTGCTGGAGAAGACTCTGCTTTAACAGAAAATAAACTTTTTAAATGTATTACGATAGAGAATTGCAAACATGCACAAAAGTGGATGGAGTAGTATAATAAATACCCATGACCCGTCCCGTCAATTAGTCTCAGCAATTTCTCATACAGAGCCAATCTCAAATAGATCATTCTTTTGTCTTCTCTCCATTTTTTTTAATACAGTAGGTCCTAAAACAGCTTTTTAAACCTTGAAATTGATGCTCATCTTATAAAACACAGACTTGGCAACTTTGTTATTGCATTTAAAAATTGCTTGAGGTAATTATTTCCAGTTTTTTAATATGAATTTTCATATTGGAAAAGACCCTGATGCTGGGAAAGATTGAAGTCAGGAAGAGAGTGGATGACAGAGGATGAGATGGTTGGATGGCATCACCAACTCAGTGGACATGAGTTTGAGCAGATGCTTAGCAGAAGTCGAGTTCCATTTTCCTTATGGCTAATCCACTGCTATAACACGTATAGCACTTCTGGTTTTGAACACTGAATGTGTTTGCATTATAGATGGATTTAGAGTGTGTGGCTGTTGTGTGTGGTTCAGAATTCTGAGTAGTCCTTTCAGGGATCACCCAAAAGCTCAGACAAAGCGTGAGCCATTCACGTGGACTGTGCTGTGCGTCAGAAAGATAATACGAGCCACCTACACAATCTAAAATTTCCTAAAAACCAACGGGCTACTCGACGTCCTTCTTTCACCATGAGTCTTGAAATCCTCTGTGTGATTTCCACATCGGGCTTTGCACCAGCCTGTCTCACGTGCTCAGGGGCTGCACGAGGCGAGTGACTGCCGTGGCCGACAGCACAGAGCTTCCAGGTTGAGTTGAGTGACTCACAAACTTGGCCCGTTTGACTTGTTTTACCCCATGAGCAAGTGAAGTGGGCTGTAGAGGAATGAATGTGAGGAATGCAGGTGAGCTCCATGGAGACAGTTTAAAGCAGTGAGAGGAGGGAGGGCAATAGAGTGAGTCATGTCCCCCTGACCCGAAACCCCCGCCTGAAGTCTAGCTTCTCTCTACAGACTTCATCGTTGTTAATGGCTTGCCATGTTTCCTCCAGAGAAACCTTTTCTACACCTGAGATGGAACTTCCTCTTCATTATGGTTTATAAGGGTTAATATTGTTCTGAGTGTTTCTATTTGCTAGGGACTCTTAGAGAACATTTTCTCAGAATTACAATGTTGGGAGTTGATACCTACTGATGTAACCTGTTCTGCACATTTTGGTGCAAGTCACTTTACATCCAAAAAGCAAGCGGTGCAGGCTGTGTCATTTGCTGTTTCGTAGGACCAGCTGATTCTAAACCTGGAAACCCTGAGAGCCGAAGTGGACCAGACGAGACCGCGAGGGGCTCCCTTCCACCACAGGTAGGCTGCTCCCCCGGGCAGCTCCCCTCAGCGCTGTCGAGTGTGACAAGGGCCTGTCTGGTGTGTGGACAGTATGACTGGGTGTTGCTCATGGTCGCACCTCAAGGAGCCTGTAGCTTCGTGGCCAGCGAGAGGGAAGAGACAAGCATCGTTCCTTAGGGTCAAACTTGGTACCAGGGAGTGGTGTCACAGGATTGACAACACTCAAAACCACAGGCAGAGGTTTGGAAGTAGGGGGCCGACCAGTTGGTATTTGGGCGTATTCATCTGAGGGGCCTGACAGACTGTGACACTGACGTTTCTGAAGAGTCACAGAAGGTTAATGACCTGTAGTCTTTTGACTGCGGTGGGAGGAATCACCTGGCTTGTGAATGAGGAGAGCAGATTACTGAGCATCCTGATTTTTTCTTCCTCGTTGTTATAGGGGCGGTAATTCTTATTAAGTATTTAAATGTTTCTTTGGCTTCTTCACGGAAAATGGTCACAAGTGAGAGATAAACTTTAGCAAAGGTTATTAAGTGCTTACTGGTGACATTCATTCATCTGTAGGAAATGGACTACTGCTTGAATCCTGACTTAGGAGACAGTTTGGAGCCCATACGCATATTTCTGTGTTTGAGTGCTTAGGGGATCCTCGCAGTCCAGAGCCCCCACCCAGCCTTCTTCTAGAGAAAAGGAGATGTCATTTGAGACAAAGGCAGAGCCAGAAACTGGTCCTGTGTCTGAAACCATGGTGGGTGGAGTTCAAGGAGAGCACGTGCCCTACAGAGGGGCACGTGGCCGGACTTGGTGGCAGAGCTCCTCCAGGGTGAGGGGCTGGGGCTGTCAGAGGTGGGGAACCCCTGCTCCCAGGGTGGACGAGGTGAGTGTGAGGAGGACTGCGTAGACAGTGGAGGAAGAGGAGGTGGACACGGCCTCCTCCTCTTGGGGGTTTTTGGGTAACGAGGAGGGACCTGGTGCCAGGAACCGAGGCCTGACACAATTGGGGGCTTCAGATGGAGAAGCCTGGGGCCTGGTCACCAGTCCCGTGTGTGTCAGTGAGAGTGAGAGACGAGAAGAGGAAGCAGCCGCGGGGCAGGAGGAGCCGCTGTGCTCTGAAGACAGTGGGCCACAGCGGCCGGTGCGAGGGAGGGGTGTCTCCAGGAGGCAGCTCTGGAGGGGGTCACAGCGGTGACTTAGCAGCACAGGTGGGGCCTCAGAGTGGGGCTTGTGGGCAGTGTGGGCTGGGTGGGGGGCACTGTGCTGCCTCAGGAGGGAGGGAGTGGGGACTGAAAACTGGCTCACAGGCAGGGCAGGCACGGCGTATTTGGTGGGACCTCCCAGAGGAATTGGTCACTGCCGGGGACCAGCCCCAGCTGATCCAGGGTATTCGAAGCGGGGACGGCGTCGGCGAGGATCAGGAAACAACTGCTTAATTAAACGTTAATTAAGGATATAAAGAGTAATAGAATGAGGATAGCTCAGTGAAGAAATTCAGTGGAGAAAAGAGGCTGAAATAAGGATAGCTCAGTGAGGAAATTCAGTGGAGAAAAGAGGCTGAATAATTCAGCCAGAAGGTAAGAGAAAGAACGACATGGTGAGACCAAGTTTCGGTGAACAAGGCCCGCACTTTATTTTTCAAAGTAGTTTTTATACCTTAAGTTATGCATAGAGGATAATGAGGGAAGGGGTAGAGTCTTGCAGCAAGCCAGGCTTTCTTCCTGCAAACTTATCATATGCAAAAGCTTAGGTGATTTGCATCATCTTCTGGCCCAGAGGCCTGTTAACACTTTAAGACCTTCTCTTCAGAAAACTTATTTTTCTCTAAAGGTGATTGGTCAGGAGCCACCCTCCAAAAGCATTAGATAAAGTTGCATTCCTACAGAGCAAAGGTGTGGTGGGCTATAACAAGAAAAAGAATTAACTCAAGGGTCCCAGGTTACAAACATTAAAGCTACTACTTACACCAATTATATTAATCAATACACTGCCAGGGACACAGCAGGTAAGGGATATGGAAACTTAGCAGCAAACATTGGCCCAACAAGTGAAAATCCCTTCACCAATACAATTTCTAATCAATCTTTTAACTACTCAAAAGAATCTGTGTTTAGACAGTTTAGAACATCTCCTGCCTCTCACAGTTGGCAGGCTCTGAACAATCACATGTGGCCGGAAAAACCTATTCAGGCAGGCTAGAGGATTTCCAAAGGAGTTTGTAGGTTGAAACACTGTCACACCCAGGAATTATTAACTGGAGCTGTAAGCTAACTCTTTTTTCAGAGAGGTAGTGGGGGACAGCCCCCCGTAAAGTCAGAGGTGTAGGTGAAAGCACAAAGCAGAAAGTAGGCAGACTCTGGTTTTGGGGGTAGATTGCTCGAGAATTTCCAGGGAGACTCCTGAGGCTTGATCCCGCCTTTGCGTCTGACCTCATGACCTTTGCCAGGGGTGGAGCTCGCTCCCCGCAGGTCAGCCTGTCTCTGAGACCTTCTCCCGGAGGAAAGAGCTTCGGGTGAGGAGGGGGAGAGAGATGGAGGCTGCACCCCGCAAGGGGACTGGGAGGTGATGGTTGGGGGTCGACCCAACCCGGAGGCCTCTGTGGCCCTCAGAGGACCCTCGAGGGTCCCCAGTCCACAGCAGGACTGTGTCGTACCCCCCACTCAGTTCCCAAGTGTGCTCTAGCCCGAGGCCCTTGGGTGGAAGTGGAGCAGAGAAGGGAACAGTTCTGTCAGGAGGGAGGGGAGATGGGAGGGAAGACAGGTGTGGCTCCTGGAGATTCCAGACTTCCATCTCCTGTGCAGCACAGTGTTCACAAAACCGTCGAGCAGAGCAGCGTGTGACCCCGAGCAGGCTGAGCTGGTGGTTGGCCCTGGCCACTCTGCAGACGTATGGGGTGTCCTGTCCTCGGAGGAAGGCCCTGTCTCCTGGGTTTAGGGAATCCTGCACATGGAGGCACCACCTTCGTCCCAGAGACAAGACTGAGCAGAACCCGGGCGGTCCTGCAGTGCAGGCTGCTCACAGTCAAGGCGGGGCTGCCCTGCCTCCCAGCAGGCCCCTGCTGAGTGAGCTCCTGGCACCTGCAGGCCCAGGCCTTAGTGCTCAGGGCCTGAGCATCTGTGCTGGGCCTTGTTCAGCCCAGACTCTGGTGACACGCTCACCTCTGCTTTAATGGGAGACACCAGTGGTGCTCAGCTCCGAGCTGTGGGTCCAAGGCTTTTCTGCTGCGGGTTGTCTGAGGCGCCTTTAAAAACACTGAGAGTGGTGCAGACAGTGTTCCAGGCAGACCAGCGATTGTGATCCACAAACTTCCCGTGAGAGAGGGAGGTCAGAGCAGGCGTGGGCCAAAGGGGAGGTGGGGTGCCAAGGGGAAAGCAGAGCAGGTGCACACCCTGCCCTGGGACCTGAGAGCGGGCTCCGGGGGACCCTGGACGCCCCAACCCCAGACAGCCGATCCTGTCCTAGTCAGCTCCACACCCTCGCGGCAGCACTGCCTTCCCCACATACGGGAGTTTTCCAGCTGCTGGGGATGAGCCCTGAGTGTCTGCAGAGCAGCGGGCGGCCTGTTGCTATTGGAGCCAGGAGGGCAGTGCCCTCCCGGGGGCCCTTTTGCTGTGAAATTGCCGATCTTCCAAATGGACAGGCTTTGGCTCGTCTGACAGAGTGAGCTCTCTTTTCTTCTAACAGCACTCTTCTTCCCCGTGTGTTTCAGCCGACCCCACTTGGGCAGCGCCCCGGACCTCAGGTTCCCTGTGGCGGACCGGCCGGCAGACTCCTTGGGCAACGGGGCGGTGCTGCGGTGCCCCCAGAAAGGCCGGCTGGCAGCGCTGCACGATGAGCCATCCGAGGCAAGGACCCCGCCGCCCCCTTCCCATCCCTGGTGGGCACCTTGTGAGGCACCTGCCCCCTCACACTGTGGTCCTGAGGTGGGTTTGGAACAAAGCGCTGATAGATTGCTTTACGTCTCCCCATTTTCCTTTTTCTGGCTAAGAGTTTACTTTGAAGGCATGCTTTTTTTCCTTAACCAATTTTGATTATTTGTGGCCTACTGTGAGGCCCAGCATGGTACTAATTAGCACAGTTTTGAAATCGTCCTACGAGTAAATGGATACACAATCCATCAGCTTATAGTGAGAAGAATTCTCATTGGGAGTTTAAGTGCCTTTATCTTTTCACCTCATTCATGCCATGTATTTGTTCATACATGTCTGTGTTTTGAGCTTCCACATTCAGTGAGCAGTTAGTTTGGGCCAGACATGGTCAAAAGTAGGACTCCAGCAGTGAATTAAAAACGATGTGTGTCCTTTATCCACTGCTACATAACGAATCATTGCAAAGCTTAGTGACTTCCCAGGGAGCAGCTCACAGTCCCCAGTGCCTGTGCATTGTAGCAGGCGGGCCTGATTCAGGGCCTCCTGAGGGCACAGACACGGGAAGGCCCCCCAAGGCTGGATGGCAGGCTTTCAGACTCACCTGGCTGCTGGGGACAGGCCGAGGTCCCTGCCGTGTGGCTTTCCCATGGCCTGGCTTTCCTCAGAACACCCTCTGAGAGCGAGAGTGCGGGGTTTAGCCCAGGGCCTTTCACACCCTGGTCTTGAGGCCGCACACCTTCACTTCTGTTTGTGAGAGTGAGCTGCCAAGTCCTGCCTCGCTCAGGGGCTGAGCAGGAGTTGCCTCTTCTGCCTCTTGAAGGGAGGAGGATGGAAGAATTTGTGGACCCCTTTTTAAACCCGCGCAGCCTGTTGAACAATAATGAGCAGGGAAAGGAGACCAGAGTGCCTGAGTTGTCCAAGGAGGAGGGGACGATCGTGTGTAAACAGGGTGGCCAGTGAGGTGACACCAGGAGGGTGACCTTGAACCAGAGACCCGGAGGCAGGAAGAGAAGTAGCCACTTGGAGATAGAAAAAGGGTCATGTCAACCAGCGGGGACAAGGGAGAGAGCGGGCCACATCAGGGAGGAGCCTGGGCTCAGGCCTGAGCAGTTCGAGGCCAGAGCCTATTTCCTGAGGTGAGGAGGGCTGCCGGGGCGGGGAGCTAAGAGCCGGGCCTCAGCCCTGTTGAGGTGGATGAGCCCATTGGGTGTTCCAGGGATGTGTCAGGAGAACAGCCGAGTGTTCCGGCCTGAATCCGGGAGAGAACTCATTCAGCTCAGGGTGGACTTGGGGTTGTGGGCGTACAGATGGCATTTAAAGGCATGAGCACGGTAAAGTCACCAGGCGGGTGCCGGTGGAAAGAGATGGGGTGCAAAGGTAGAGCTGTGGGGAACCCTGCATTCCAAGGTTGAGAAGGGGCACAAGGGACTGAGGAATAATCGCAAGGGAAGGCAGGGCCTGGAGCCCAGGGAGAGACGTGCTGGGGGCGGGGCGGGGGGGTGGCGTGGGGGAGGGCAAGGAAGGGAGGGGGCTTGGTAACATGGGTTCCTTGAGCCCCCGGGGAATTGCCCTGCAGGGCGGGGCTCACAACCTGCTGGCAGAGAAGTGGAGACCTGGCAGGGAGGGGGACCGTAGAGGCCACTCCCAAGGAGCTTTCAGAGACCCGCAGTGGGCGCTGCAGGGAGCCCTGGAGGAGGAATCTGCTGGTACCCCTTGTGCGATTGGAAGGCGAGAGAAGGGAGAGGACATGCCGACCGGGCTGATGGGGGTGAACCCATAGGCAGCTGGTTCACTGGAGCAGAGGAGGAATGATGGCAGGTGGTCCTGGAGCCAGCGAATGGGGTAGCCCAGCCCTGGGGTGGGGTCCTGATGAAGACAGGAGGCGAGGGCACTGGCCCCAGGGGTAGGGAGCCAACAAGCCAGCACCTCGAGGCTGCCCCTCAGTTCCTTTGAGGTCCTTTCTGGGAAAGAAGGCAGGACCTGGGTGACAGTGTGGCAGGGGGGACGTTTTCCGAGAGAAGGGTGTGAGGTGTGAGAGCGGGAGGGCGGCACGGGGCCCCGCTGGCAGTATCCCATGTGTCTCTGATGACAGAGCCACCCTTGCGGTGCGAGGAGCCATCCCCCAGAACAGCCCAAGGGCCTGTGTCCCGAGAGGAGAGCCACGGAGGGGCTGGCCCTCCCGTCTGCTGGCTGCCCCTGCTTGCACCTCTCTGTGGGTGTTCAGACCAGCCTGGGAAATGGAGGTCTGAGAGCCTGGGAGGACGGCACACTCTGGTGAACTGGTACCAGTGATGACCACTGATTAGGGACCCAGCGGCTGCCGAGCTGAAAGGTTCTTTTTTCTTATTTTGCTCCAGCCTGGCTGATGGAGGCATGGATGTATTTTTGTAATTTTCAGTTTCTGTCTCTGACTCCATCAGCCCACCCTTGTGAATAACCTCATAGGATTGCCTGCCGTCCACGCTGAGACCTGAGTGTCACCAGGCCATCAAGGAACTGCATTCTCCCCCTGCCTGTTTCTTGAGTCCTGTTCGCTTAAGAGATGGCAGTGTCTCATGAGCATGGCGCATTTATCCAGAGTCAGGGCTTCCATGTAAAATTGGGTTCAGTTCCTGATAGACTTGAGCTGCCCTGAATGTTGCTGACAAGACGTGGTCCTCTCGTGCCCAGGTGCAGACCCGAAAGGAGCAGGACTGCGAGCGCACGCAGCAAGCCAGCATGCTGGCCGACGTGGCCCAGGCTTTTGAGAGTGATGAGAGCGTGTCTGACGACGAGGGCGACAGGGTCACCCTCTTCAGCTCAGCCACTCAGCTGTCGCCCAGCAGGCAGGCCAATGCCAAGACTCTGACCGTGATGATGCAGGAGCAGCTGGACATCATCAATGAAGAGATCCGGTGGGTGATCCTGAACTCAGCACCAGAAACTCGGTTTCTCTGAGGAGCTGTCTTCTCCTAGGGATGTCTGAGTGTTCCATAGTAAGAAACCTGACCTCAGGTCTGCTTCAGGAATTTTCAGTTTTGAGATGGCCCTTGATTACAGAGCTCGGTCAGCTGGGGCGTTCTGTCTATGGTGTGGTTTCCGCACTCTGTGGGGGCGGCAGGAGGCGTTGTGGGGTATCCCCCCTCAGCTCTGAGCACCAAGGTGGGTGAGGTGCCGAGGTGGTGTCCCCTGCGGCCCGTGGACCCTCCTGTGTCCCTCAGAGCCCCCCATGTTCTGGTGAGAAGCCACCTGGTGAAAGCTGGGGTTTTGGGGTTGGCAAATTCCCACTCAGATCTGCATTTTCCTTTTTAACTTAATACAGTGTGAAGATTGGCTTGTTGTAAGACAGTGGTCCAAGGACATGTGTTTGAGTTTTTCTCATCTTATCAGTATATTTAAGATGTTTTCTTTAGACACCGTCTTGGCAGTTATAACCATTTTCAAAACAGGATAGAGTCAAAAGGCCTGCCTCGTGGTGAGCAGGGGGCCTTGGGTCTGGGTGCAGCCAGGTGGCTGGGAGCCCCGAGGCCTGCCTGGTGCCACACCCACACATCTATGCCCGTGTCCCGAGTCCACATTCAGAGTGGCCGCAGGCCGGTGACCCTGCACAGGACCAGGCAGAGCTGCTGCTCAGACTGTTCTTGCCACGTCAGCCCAGGCCGAGGTGCCCGTTCCTGTAGGCCGAGCGGGATGCTCCGGGGGAAAGGCAGGGGGTGTACGGGACAACCAGCAAACGCAGGTGGTGTCACCTGCCCATTTGACGCCAAGACAGACAGCTTTGTGGGCCGTGTTTGAGCACAGATGAGCTCAGAAAGATGGTCTTTCCGTGTCCCTGCAGGAAGTATGGAATGGTTATAGATTAATATTTTTATTTTTACAGCAAGTTTTCAGGTAAAAGTGATTTTTCCTTATGCGACAAGTTGACTTGATGTAAATGGTCAATTCTGTCCATCAACTTGTTATCAACAGTGAAAAACTTTCCAGATGTATGAGTAGAAGTGAAGCTGGAGAGTTTACTTTCTGTAAGAATCTTGTATTTTAATCTGAAAATCATTTTATTTGCATAATCGTGTATTTAAACTGCTATATAAAAACATCCACCACACATTAGGGGAGAAGAGCAGAAACTGTGAATTCTAGGTTAATGCAGCACATTGACATGAATCCAGAAACTCACACAAAGCTGGTGGAGAACTTCATAAAGTGATGCATTTGTATATATACAACCTTAAAAAAAAAAAAAAAAAAGATCAACTCAGCACTTCATCTGGTCTGGAGACTTGTGTTTAGAAACTGCAGCTTGTTTGTGAATTGCTGTTTTGATTATACAGAGTTCCTGATTCCCAGTGGAAAAGACTTGAGGCACTGACGTGCATGTCTGCCCTGAGAGCAGGGGAGGTAAGGGTTGTAAACTTGAGGTATCTCTTCACAGGAAAGAGAATTGCCACCAGGGCCCCTTCAGAATGTTAGAGTAAATAAGTGAAATCAAGCATGAATGATCAGGGCCAGTTTGGAAGACTCAATGCTAAGTTATTCTAAGTTTGAGAATATTCAAAAGAGGAAACTTAGAACCTTTTGGCTGAGATGTTCATTGAGCAACTGTTTCTGGAATTTGCTAATCATGACACAGAATGCCAGCCCAAATTTATTGTCCAGACAGGTCCCTCTGCTGACAAAGGCAGGTGATGTATTTTATTCTATTTTAGGTTGATCGAAGAAGAGAAGGAGAACACGGAGCAGCGGGCCGAGGAGACTGAGAGCAGGGAGGGCAGGGGGAGCTTAGGCAGCCTCCGTCGTTTTAAATCAGTGAGCTCCCTCAACCTGCTTTCCACCTCCTCGCATGCTGACTCCTGCCCGCCCCTGCCCAAGCCCAGAAGGAGGCAGCACAGCCTGGCGCAGGAGGGAGACCAGCTGGGCATCATGACTCTGGTATGTGTCTGCCTCCTCCCTGCCGCATCCCTCCCCCAGCACGCTGTTTTTTGTTTGTTTTTTGTTTTTTCTCTTTATACCCAGAAGAAAATCAGGTACATTTGCTACGCTCAGAGGTCTAAAAGTTTTTAAACTGCCTAGTCTTTAATCATTCCACAATGGCACAGTGACAAATTAGTCTTGATATTTGGACCACCAACTTAGCACGTCATCATGAACTCAGCCAGAGCCTGCCTCTGTAACGTTGCACCTGGCCTGTGCTGGGCACAGCAGCTGCAGGGAAGTTTCTGTTCTCAGGGAGCAGACAGCTTCATGAAAGTAACCATAGGGAGCTCTCATGGCATGGGAAAGCCGTACAGCACATTCTCCATTGGGGATGCCTGGCTACAGGGTGCAGGGCATGCGGTGGGAACAAAACCAAGAATCTACACTGGTCTGCTTGTTGATGGACCTGGCCATGCGCTCAGTCCAGCTCTGTGTATGAAACCAGGTTAAAAGCCCAGGGCCCCAGGGCCCCAGGGAAGACGTCGGGCTGCCTCACTTTTCCGAGTCTAAAACTGGGATGACGACCTAGGGCTTTTGGTGACAGAGTGTGCGGCTCTAAAGCACATGTTCCAGCTTTCTTGCGTGTTTAGCTTAGGTGTTGTGAGTGTATTGCTGTTTACCCCGTGAAATCATGTGTACAAGATTCTGCTTTGTAACTGGACTTGTATTGTCTCTTTTTTCTGTTACCACCCATTTCATGTTAGCTGCATTGTTAGTCAGCTTGTAATTAAATTAACCGTGAATCATTTTAGCGGCCTGTGAAGTGGTAACTAGTCCACTTTGTGGTCTTTTGACACTGTTTTTATAATTTGCATCATTGGCTAATTAGTTGATATTTAAAATTCTTTGATGATTTCTCTGCGGATTCATGCTTGATTTCTTTCCAAATATTTGGAAAAGAACAATTCTGTATGTTTTCCTTGCTGTTGGAGTTCTCTGACAGTGTGTCTGCTTTCATCACTGGTTTTGATTCCCTCCCTCATCCTGTTGTCTGCTTATTCGTCATGAATCCAGATCCCCCACCAGCCCCCGAGGCTGTAGTTTACCCATCCATCTCTCCTCCCCCGTCCCCTCACTTGCTCTGGTCATAGCCGTGCTGTGGTCCACAGCGTGTGTCCCCTTAGTTGGGTTTGTGCTTTGTCTTCATGTCTCATTAAATGGTGTTTTTCCCCCATAGCAGTAAGTTGAATTGGTGTATCACTATGCAGTTACAGGAGAAGGCAATGGCAACCCACTCCAGTACTCTTGCCTGGAAAATCCCATGGACGGAGGAACCTGGTATGCTGAAGTCCATGGTGTCCCACAGAGTCGGACACGACTGAAGCAACTTAGCAGCAGCAGCACACAGTTATAAGCATAATATATGTAGATGGATCCTAAACTACATATCATGTGTAATTCATAAATGAGATTGTGCTTACATAAAGAAATGATCCTCTTAAGTGTAGAATTAATGGACTTTTAGATATGCAGATGACATCACCCTTAAGGCAGAAAGTGAGAGGAACTAGAAAGCCTCTTGATGAAAGTGAAAGAGGAGAGTGAAAAAGTTGGCTTAAAGCTCGACACGCAGAAAACTAAGATCATGGTATCTGGTCCCATCACTTCATAGGAAATAGATGGGGAAACAGTGTCAGACTTTATTTTTTGGGGCTCCAAAATCACTGCAGATGGTGACTGCAGCCATGAAATTAAAAGGCGCTTACTCCTTGGAAGAAAAGTTACGACCAACATAGATAGCGTATTCAAAAGCAGAGACATTACTTTGCCACCAAACGTCCATCTAGTCAAGGCTATGGTTTTTCCAGTTGTCATGTATGGATATGAAAGTTGGACTGTGAAGAAAGCTGAGCATCACAGAATTGATGCTTTTGAGCTGTGGTGTTGGAGAAGACTCTTGAGAGTGAGTCCCTTGGACTGCAAGGAGATGCAACCAGTCCATTCTAAAGGAGATCAGTCCTGGGTGTTCATTGGAAGGACTGATGCTAAAGCTGAAACTCCAGCACTTTGGCCACCTCAAGTGAAGAGTTGACACATTGGAAAAGACTCATGCTGGGAGGAATTGGGGGAAGGAGGAGAAGGGGACGACAGAGGATGAATGGCTGGATGGCATCACCAACTCAGTGGACATGAGTTTGGGTGAACTCCAAGAGTTGGTGATGGACAGAGGGTCCTGGCATGCTGCGATTCATGGGGTCACAAAGAGTCGGACACAACTGAGCAACTGAACTGAACTGACACAATATCCTTTCTATGTTGGTGCTTGTATTTAAGACTGTAAATCTCATCAGCTTTTGCACAGTTAATGTCTCTATTAGACTCGTTAAAAAAGTATCTTCTATTGTTAATAAAATGTAAAAACTGCACCTGCTATTATGCTAGCTTTCATTCTTACATATTTTCACAGGGAACTTGCTTTAATGAATTTATTGTGAGAAGTTTTAAATCAAATTCTGTGTCAGGATTTTACATTAATGTCCAATAGGTGGTTAGATTTGTTCAGTGTTAAAATAGATATTATGGTAACTTCCTCATCAGTTAAATAAATAATTTAAAGTATAACATGTTTTTGATTAAGAGAAACTAACTTTTAGAGAGATTTGGCTGAGAATAGACACCTGTTAAGGCCCTTTGTTGTACAGAATGCTATGCTTTAATAAATCATGATGTTGTAATAGAATGGTATCTTCCTGAGTAATAATTTATAGTGTTTCTCTAAGTAAATCTTGAATAGCTTATTTAACTTCTGTGGTCAAAAAAAAAATGTTCTGTTTCCAGTCACATGTTCTCTAAATCTTCATGTCACTTACATGTTTGCCATCATTTTTGCTTTACTGTATTTGCCTCTACGGATTCTTGAAGTTTTAGCTTCAAAGTCGCAATGAATCTGGTTTCTCTTCATTTCTTTGCATGCATCTATCAGCCTAGTGATTTAAGGAAGCAGCATCGAAAGGTAAACTATTTAGTAATTTAGCAGGCCTTTGTTTCTCTGTGAAGTATTGAAGAGTCCTTATCGTTTAACGTGAATGAACACTGTGTAGTTATGTCCTGGTGAATAATTGACGTTTTAATGGAAGTGATGAAACTCACCCACCACTTAAAATGTGCTGATGGTTCTGTTGGAAATAGGTCATTCGTTGGGACAATTGTAACAATTTGCCTTTCTCCCACTTGTTTGCCTTCTGATCATCTCATGCTTGTTTATAATAGACATAGTATTATTTATTATTTCTAAAAATTTCTGTACTTATGTTTTTGGCCATGCTGCACAGCTTATGGGATCTTAGTTCCCCAAGCAGGGATCAGACCAGTGTGCCGGCAGTGAAAGTGCCAAGTCTTAACCTTTGGACCACCATGGAATTTCTGCTTAGTGTTTTCATGTAAGAAATGACTGAATCAGAGCCATAGATGTTAGATTTGCGGGAAGCCAATTTAATGATGGTGGGTAGCAGTGTGCAGGAGACTCTGTGTGCCGGGCACGTGCTTTCCGAGTCTGTCATCTCATCCCCAGGTGAGGTCCAGGCTGCTGCTATCCCCATTCAGCAGACATAGACACTGAGGCTTAGCGAGGCCGGGCACCCTGCCCAGGCTCTCACACCCAGCAGCGTGGTGCGGACTGGTCTGATCAGAGCCTGGACACTTAACCATGGTGCTGTCCAGCCCGCTTTCCTCTAGAGGCTCTCGTGTCCATCACGGCATCCCTGATGGAGGGAGCATCAGGAGGGAGCTCTCTGCCTCTCCCCTCGGGTCACTTGGATGAGCCCCTGTTGTTGGAGTCCAGTGCCCCAAGGGCTGGCCTTCCTTGTCCCTCTCCTGCTCCCAGCCCGCTGACCGAGCACTCCTGGGCCTTCCCGCAGGACTGGGGTGGCGGTACTCCAGTTCAGGCAACTCAGTGCCCGGGAGCCCTTCTGCTGAGCACAGCAGAGCAGCGCTGTCCCCCTGGGTTTGGTCACCTGGGTGTGCCGCTCGCCTGCTCTGTGGCCTGCTTTGCCCTCCTGTTCAGCGAGGACAAGGCACTGCCCTTCCTAGCCACATGTGGCACCAGTGGGGCAGCTCCCATCCTGGGGGAGGGCAGCCAGGCCCAGACCCAGAGGCCTTCCTCAGGAGGAGGCCCAGGAGAAGGGGCTGGCCTGGGCCCTGACTCTGAGGCAGGTGTTTGTCTCCACTGAGTCCATAGTCAACCCAGGTGTGTCACTTCCCTGCTCTGTTCGTTGTTGTTTTCTGATTTTTATAAATGCTTATTTTTACTTGACTTTGAGATTGATCCCTGTTCAGTTCCATGTGGAAAATTTCTAGCCTTTGTAGCCTTCTGTTGTCTGAGGGTTCTTGTTAGAGCTCAGGGGAGGGAGCCCAGTTTATCCAGCTGCTCTTAAATGAGTTCAGCTGTATTTTGCACTAAGTTCCCTTGCTGTCACCAAGCTCCTGTGGGGCTGCACGGGATCAGTATTCCTTACAGAATCCCACCAAAAAGGCACAGGTTAGTTGGTCAAAACAACACACTCATTGTTTATAACAATACATGCCATGCATGTTTCCTAAAACCTCCCCTGGTTTAACCACACACCGAAATGTATCAGTGAGACCTGTTTGGACCCTGCAGGGTTAATCTGTTCCCACACTGTCTTTCCTTTCCTCACACCCAGGACCAGCAGAAACGCTGGGTGTCCAAGAGAGATCATCTTCTTCTTCTTTTTTTTAATTAGTTTATTTTTTAATTGAAAGGTAATTGCTTTACAGAATTTTCTTTTCTGTCAAACCTCAACAGGAATCAGCCATAGGTACCCATATATCTCCTCCTTTTTGAACCTCCCACCGCTCTAGGGTGATACAAGATCATCTCTTAGTGAAGACCTGGGGGCGCCTTATGGAATCCACTGTGAGCGAATGACACTTGAACTGCGTGTAAGTACTTCAGTGGGTAGTCCCCAGTCTGTATGTTACCGAGAAATACGATCCAGGCACATGGTGTTCACGTGGAGGGGTTAGGTACCTTTTCTGTGTTTCTCTTGTTGTCATGGGTTCCAGTAACCTGCATCATCACTCCAAATGATCTTGGATGGTGGCACAAGCTGTGTCTTTTTCTCCTTCAAACAGAAAGGTCTGGACGGCTTTGCTGAGAGGTTTTGTACTCTAGCTGTGGTGCTTCTGAGTAGCATCTGGCGATGAGCACAGTCCTTTCATCAGGGCAGTTCATGCTGTGCAGGATTCACGGTGCCAGCATCGCTCTGCTGTCCTGCCCCGCAGGGCCATCTGGTCGCTGGATTCCAGGGAGGGCTGAGGCCGGCTGCAGGGAGGCTCCTGTCCGGGGTCTCTGCACTCAGTCAGATGCTCTCGGTGCCCCATAGCCCCCCTTTTTTTGAACAAGACAGTCCTTTACGATGGCATTAAGCTATAACAAGGGTTTTTTTGTACTTGGGGGAAAGCATAGCTAATAGATCTTCAAATAAGTTTCTGGTTATAATGTAAAGCCTGTGTGATTGCCTTTTTCAGAACAGTCTATTGTTAGCCAATTTGACACTTACCTCACTCCCTCAGCTGCCAGCTATACAGGAAGAGGTAGGAGATGACAAGACCGCCATCAAATGTGAAACCTCGACCCTCGCCTGGCCACGGTCCCTTCGGCTGGGCCGCCTGCGCACGGGGGCGCTGCGCACAGCCACCCATGAGGACCTCAGGGACGCCCACAAGTAAGCGACCTGTGTGTGCGTCGTCAGTTTCAGGAGCCCTGCGCCTCTTGTCTTGAAAGAGTTGCAAGGATGATTTTAAAGGAATACCACTGAGTTCGGTGCCTGTGTTTAGTGGTGAACTTCAGGTGCTGGGGAAGAAGAGCTCAGTGACCTCAGTGATTTTAGAAAACGTCCATCTCTACAGATTGACTCCTGTGGGAGCTTTCTTCCTGCTCTTGGTAGAGGTCTGCCCGGCCTGGGGCACGTTCCTGACAGTGACGGCCCCGTGCCTCTCGGGTTCGCTCTTGAGGGTCCCTCCCTTTTCTGCAGGGGTCTCCTCTCAGGAGACTCTGTCCCCTCCTGTGACTGACACTGTCCTCGTTCAGAACACTACTTGCTGAGCTCCCATCCTGAGCCAGGCAGCACTCAATGGGGGGCATGTGTGTTCACCTGACCAGCAGCCCTGCACGGTGACCGTCGCTCTCCTGCCACGGCCGGGCACGGTTACCCTGTGGGAGGCGGGGGACCTACCCAGAGCAGGGGAGCTCGTCTTCTCCTGGAGCATCATCACCTGCCGAGCAGCGACCCTAAGGGAGGGTCAGAGCGCCCTCTGCACCAGCTGGCCTGGAGTCAAGCCCTCCTCGCGGGAGAGCTCGAGGCAGAGAATCTCAGCTTCCCGGTGCAGTTGTCTGACGCTGGGAGCCTGCATTGCTCGTGTGGAGTGTGGTCGGTGAAGGAGACTCCAACTGTCAGCTGCGAGGTTGAGGCGCGGGTGCTGCTGGGTGCCCGTTTCTATCAGTAGCTCTTGTGGAGGGGTGTGTGTTTGCACAAGGGTGCCAGTTAAAGGTCGTTTTCTCTCCCCGAAGCTCCACAGGCTCTCAGGACAGCCCCGGGAATAACCCCAGCAGCAGCACCAGCAGCCAGGGCTCGCTGCACAAAGCCCCAAAGAAGAAGGGCATCAAGTCCTCCATCAGCCGCTTGTTTCGCAAGAAGGAAAAGGGCCGGCCTGAACACCCCAGCAAGGAGGCGTTAGGACCAGGTGGGTGCTTCACCGTTCAGAGGGAGGAGGGCCTGCAGGCATCTCCCTTCTGTGTCTCCCCTGTTGTCCCCACGAGGCTCCTGTCAATCATCCTGGGGGTCCTCCTGGGAGCAGGAGTGGAGGAGGCGTCTGTCTTCTCAATGGGTCTGAGATGATCGGCTGAGTTAATGAGTGGATGGTTGGATGGATGGATTGATTAGTGAGTGGTGGATGGATGAACAGATGGCTGGCTGGATGGGTGGATGAACGGAGCATGGAAGGAATAAAGCAGATGATTGTACTCCAGTGCTAGAAACATATTCTACGAAATTGATTGAGTAGGAGCTGGGCGATGATTGTTTCATCCTAACAGTGACATGTGTTTGGAAACGGCCTAAGTGCTCCTCAGTGAGGGGTAAGGTACAATCTGTGGACACCCCACAAGGAACAGCCCGCCCTCCTTCCTGCCACCTTCCCCATCCCCAGGAGCTCATCAGGGGTTCTACCCCATGCCCCCCACCCCACCCGACAGCCACACAGGTCCTCCTGGGGTCCCCTCATCACACAGGGTTATCATCAGGCCCCCATATCACTCAGCTTCCTCTCCTTGAGGACAGCGTATGTTCCTGCCTCTTCAGCCACAAATTTGTTGAGTCTCGTTTGTGCTGGGTGTGGGATTTACAGGGGTAAGTAAAGCAGATGTGGTCTGGAGCACAGTTAAGTGACAAGAGAGAAAAAGGAGCAGATTATTAAATGCTATCCCTATTAGTAGTAAATACAATGCTGAGATGGATGGTGCATTGATTATGTACCAGATGCTGTGTGTGCCCCTTACCAAGCAGGTGCTGCCCCCTCCCGATTTACAGAGGAGGACACAGTGACAGTCACGTGGTTAGGGAGCGGTTAGGGCAGGTTCACACCCACCCAGTGGGACCAGACACTTTGCCGAGCCCTAGCCACCTCTCTCGTGGATGAAACAGGAATGAGATGGCTCTATGGCATGATGATTCAATGGACATGAGTTGGAGCAAACTCCAGGAGATAGTGAAGGACAGGAAAGCCTGGAGTGCTGCAATCCAAGGAGTGACAAGAGTCGGACACAACTGAGCGACTGAACTAAAACCTGAGTGTGTGCTAACCTGTTTCAGTCGTGTCTGACTCTGCGACCCCAGGAACTGTAGCCCACTAGCTCCTCTGTCCATGGGATTCTCCAGGCAAGAAGACTGGAGTGGGTTGCCATGCTCTCTTCCAGGGCATCTTCTCAACCCAGGGATCGAACCCACATCTCTCATTATCTATTGCATTGGCAGGCAGGATCTTTACCCCTAGCGCCACCTGGAAAGCCCCAGTGAATGCTGACAACTAGAAATGCAGAAAATAAGGGCTGCTCCTAAGTTAAACTGGAAGAGCAGCAAGCACAGGTTGTAAAGAGGAAAACACACGATGAGCGACAACAGCACCAACAGAAACAAGGGATGCGTTCACCCACAGAAAGAAAATACCTGTGCCGTTCGGAAGAGGAGCCCGTCACCCTTGGAGGGACAGCTGGAACCAGAATGAAAACCGAGGCCATGGTCAGCAGTGCCCACCACACGGCCTGGGTGGCGTGGTGTCACTCACCAGGCTTCCTGTATCCCCAGAGCAGCTGGCAGTAACATCTCTGAGTGCCAGGCCGGGCAGCGTCCCCGAGTGAGCTAAGGCATCACTGCTCTCCTTCCAGTGCTGCTCCGGGGCCCTCTGTAGGCGGCCACCCTCATCCCCTGCCCTGCCACTTGCTGGGGCCCGGCTGTCCCCCTGGGATCCTTTCAGCCCTTGAGCTTGGGTGTTCCCAGCCCTCTGCCACACCGGACTGGGACGCAACTCAGGACTTGGGCTTGAGATATCAAGGAGACCGTGAATCTGGAAGGACACCACCCTGGGGCCTGTGAGAGAGCAGAAGAGCAAAGCCCCGACGGGGAGGAAACAGAGCTGGGGGAACGTGCCCACAGCCTCCACTGCCTCCTGCACAAGTGCCTTTTCTTTGTCTCTCCTTGGCCTGAAACAAACCCCAGCTGCTGCTGCTCCGCAGGTGATTCCTAAAGATGCACCTCCTGCCAGAGCTATTGTCCTGCTGCTCTGGAGCTGCCTGAGTGTGCTCAGGAGTATCAGACAAGTAGGGCTGCCACACCTCATACTGGAGGTGGGGGGCCTGATACTGGGGAAGGGTCGGAGGTGGGGGGAGGGTTTGAGGGTAGGGGAGGGCCTGATGCTGGCCTAGGGCCGTGACGCTGGACTGGGGTCTGATGCTGGACTAGGGTCTGATGCTGGGGGAGGACTTGATGCTGGACTAGGGTGCATCATTTGGATCCCCGTCAAGGTTGCCCTCGGACACCCCACCCTGTGACCGATGGCGAGCCTCGACACCTGAACTTTGTTCCCACCCTTGGCCCGCTGCCCACACCTCAGCAGCAGAGGGGCCCTGTCCCCGCAGATGCTGAAGTGATGGAGCCTCTTGTCTCCGGAGCCAAGGGCATGAACACACTGTCGGTCGTCCTCTAGGGACACCTATGCTTCCGCCTTCTGGCCTTTCCATTGCATCCGTCCGTTTCTCTTAACAGAATGTCCGTGTGATGACACGGGCTCCCATTACCAGCTCTGGTCTGTTCTCAGTGAGAGTACAGCTTACCCTCGGCACTCTTTATTGGCCCTGGGAAATTTTGCTTCAGTACTTTATTGAAAGAAAGCAATAAATAATACTGTGATAAAAATAGTTCAAAAGTAGACTGTACATACTTTGTCACATATTCGGGAAGTTCACAAAAGATTAATAGGAAAATAGAATGATAACAATGAATTGTACAAGTAAATTAAAGGCGGAACCCACATGTAAAGAAACATGCTGTCTCTGTCTACCAAGATACCAGCTGCATAATAAATATCACACTGTGACCTGAACGCATCTCTTGCTGGCTTTTTTAATGTGCTGCTGAAAAAGTAAAAATTACATTTGCTACTTATACAATCCAGAATGGCTATGTCATCACAGTCTAAAAATGTATGCCTAGGTCCATTCTTTAAACATGTTTACAATCATGTAAAAAGATGATTTACATAAAAATAAGGGCTTTGTCAGAGCTACACTACCCTGTCTGTCTGGGAAGTGGCACCTTCACTGTCCAGCTCGATGGCTCTGCAGCGGGTGCAGGGCATCGCGATTGGTCCTCAAAGAGTCTCACCGGAGAGGAGGGATCCGGGTCCACAGAGACTGGGTTACAGGAGAGATTTTCAGTCTTCTTCTAGGCATCCTTTCAGCCCAAATTTCATTAGAAGCTCACATTTAACACCCAGTACTTTTAAATCACTTCACGCTGTGGACAAAAAGCATTTCTTGCTAGAAAAAGTACAGTTTAGGCCAGTCGTTAACATCCAACAACAACTGGTTGAAATTAAGTTTGCTTATTTCAGAGTGATTGTTGGAGAGCTTGGTTATATTCTGGAAGGATAATAAAGCACACCGTGTCATGATGATTTTATAATCGCAGGAAAACCCCTTCTCTCATGGTTTAACATTGAAAAATTAAACAAGAATAATTACAATAAATGCATCATTTACAAAAGCCCTGTGTTTGTTCATAGGATTTATACAGACAAGCACTACAGTACATTCATTTGAAAGACTGAAATCAGGTATCAGAACATGAATTGATCTGAAAGGATATTCATAGCCTGAATATACAAGAAAAAGGAAGGAATTATATAAATGAAGTCATAAGTTTCCATAAATATCAGAAACATTAAATTCTAAAATATTTTCTCTATGGTATTCATGAATTTTTCACTAATTAAAAACCCTGTAATATCTTCGGGTCCATGTAACAAGTATTAACAGAGTAAAGATTACATCGAGTTCAAAATGTAGTCTTTGTTGTATACTGGCTGCTGTATAAACATCTGGAGAATTCGTGCAGGTAAACTGGAAACACACACACAGAAAAGTCAGTCCTGGGTTGGCAGCTGGTGCCCCAGCCCCTGCCCCTCCTGACACCCCCACCCCCCACCCCCTTTGGGGCTTCAGCTGCTTTGAGAATTCAGAGAAACATGGAGGGCCAAGCAGATCAAGGAGAGAACTCTGTGGCTGACTTTATTCTGACATATAGCTAAAAGCTGCTGGTAAAAAAAACTCAAAAGCCCAATCCAGCTTTCTAGCTGAGATGTGAACAGGACAGAGCAGACAGCCTCCTGCCCTCAGAGTTGCTCGAGCAGGGCTGGGCCCCAGGGCGGGACCCACCAGAGGACCACCCAGAGCAGCACCTGCAAGGGAGCGTAGCCCCTTAGCGGTGGCCGAGCCCCAGATGACGGTGCACCTCCATGTGAAACACTGGCCTCCGCACGGAGAGGCCCAGGGCAGGGCAGCCTCGTGAACCCTGACGCTCTGGGCCCTGTTCCCTCCGAGAACGTGCACGCAGGGCGTGGCCGGCAGCACTGGCGCTGTGGGAGGGATACCCATGCGTCCCTATGCGAGGGGCCTTGGCCATGCTCTGACCACTCCGGCGGCAGTGGGGCACCAAGGTCACGTTCTCTGCTGTGAGGGTTCTCCCAGGCTAACCTCCGGAGACCCACTGACCCTCCACTCCCTGGGGCGTGGGCTCCGTGCCCCCGCAGGACCAGCCGGCCTGTACTCACCCTGAAGCACATCAGGAGCAAGTCCTGACTGTAGCAGAATCCAGCCCCTGTGTTCCCACCACGCTGCCTGGTCCCATGAGCGCGGGAGGAAGGGTGCAAACACAGAGTGCGGTTAGTCGTGCAACGTCACATGGGGCACGAGGACACACAACGCACACCCGCAGCAGTGCCCACTCCTACTGAGGGTCTGGGGAAACTTCTAGAGGGTGGATGAGCCAGAGAGAGCGAGCCTGGGGGCTGCCACGTGGGGGTCCCTGCCACCCGGGGTAGGGGGAGGGCGGTCAATGGCACATTTGATGACGTAAACGCGGTCATGGGGACAGATACTCCACGTCGGCAGCTGCCAGTCTCTCCTTAGACCTACGGATTCACAGAGCTCCACATTCACAGATTCCACACAGTCTATTGTTATTCAATTTTACACTTACTTCATTCCCTCAGCTGCCAGCTTTACGAGAAAGAGGTAGGAGATGACAAGACCACCATCAAATGTGAGCCCTTGAGATCAGATGAGATCAGGCGCGTTCAGGGTGGTATGGCCGTAGAAGGAGGCGGCTGCCGCCTGGCACCCTAAGAGCCCTGCGCTGTGCCTCCCTTTCTCTCTGACCTGCGGGTCAGGCCAGCCGGCTGCACCTCACCACCGGGGTGCACGCTGTACTTGAGCCGAACGACCCACGGCCAGACTCGGGCCGGCCAATGCCGCCATGCCCCCGAACACTGCCACCCCGCGGCCAGCAAACGCCTGGCCAGGTTCGGCAGCCCGGAGGGCTT